>NC_040910.2:55917533-56089079 GCF_004126475.2 Phyllostomus discolor | reverse complement strand
CTGACCAATCTTTGGAGTAGAAAGGCAAGCAACCAACATATTTCAGCATTTTTGAAAACAGAGGACCAAGGATTGTGGCAGAACCAAAAGAACAAAGAACGGATCCTAGGGGGAGTGCTGCATCAAGGTAGGCTCCCAGGACAGGCGTGTGGTCCCGGGGCTGCAGCCCCAGGCCCGGGGGCCGAGGCTAGGTTTACCATAGGGTTATTGGGAGAGAGCCAGGTCAACTGCTCCCTCCCCAGCCGAGCAAGGTCTGGGCGGCTCTGGGAGGAATCCAGGTGCTGGCAAACACACCGGGTGGCGAGCAGCTTTGGAGGCGGTGAACACCAGAGCCGAGTCGCGCTGCGGACCCGGACCGGGACTCCCAGGGTCACCGTTCTGGCTGGAGCTTTGGCGGTGAGAGAAGCCGGGCCACTGTGGAGAGCGGCGGGCTCCATCGGGAGGAATTTCTCAAGAGGAAGGAGTGAATGGACACAGACACTGTTTGGGGAATTCTCCTGAAGTGATCAGTGGCTCTGGCCTGTCTGCTCCCCAGCTGTGAGAGGGCGGGCGGCGGATGGCCACGCGAGCAGCGGACGGGCCGAGCAGCGGACGGGCCGCGCCCGCTCACGGAGCACGGTGGCGCCGGGGCAGTGGATGGGCGGCGCGCGCCAGCGGTGGACGGGCCCCGTCCGCTCGCGGGAGCGTGGCGTGGGGGCGGCGCGTGCGGGGGGGGGGGGGGGGGGGGCGGAGCATCCCCGCACACCAGCCCACAGCAGTAACCCTGGGGAAAGACCTGATTCCCACACCTAGGACCCAAAGCTGAGGAGCCAGTGCGAACCCCACGGGCCTAGGAAGAAAAGCCAAACAAGTCATCCTTCAGCCTGTCTCAAGCAGCAAGAGCAGAAAAACCGGTTTGGCCACTTTGAAATCAAGAGACTTTTTAATTTGATTCTATTTTTTTAACAATTTTTAATTTTTTAAGTTTTATTGTTTTTATTCTCTTTTGATTTCTTTTTCCTCTCTTACCTGATTTCTTGTTTTATTCCTTCCTCCTTCCTGTCCTCCAATTTTATCTCTTCTTCCTGCCTTCGTCTGCCTTTTCTATTTTTTTCTTTTTTAAATTTTTTCCTAAATACCTACAAGTGAGACAAAATCCTGGATCGGTGAAAAGACCAAAGTTGAACCCAAAGAAGGAGCATCACAACAGCTGGGACAGTGAGATAAATGTCACTCTGCTATTACAGAGAACCTGAGAGTTATTGCATATTTGTATTATTATTATTATTTTTCCAGTGTTCCTACATCTTTTTTTTTTAACAGTATTTTTATATCCCTCTTACTTTTGTATAGCCTGCTTTGCTAGGCTGGTTTTATTGTATGACCTGACAGCTTTCCCCTGATATCTCTTTCTATACCGTATTACTAATCTATTGTCCATTAACTCACCTGTGTCCTATCAGCATACTACTCAATGTTCTGTACTCCCTATCCTCATTACCTAGATTTCATAGACTCTGCCATATGAATGTTGCCATAATATTATTGTAAATAACTGCTGTTCCATGCAATTGTAATTACTTCACAACACCCCCCCCCCTCCCCCAGATCTTAGCCCATTTCAAAGTTTCCTGAACTCTATTACTGTAGTGGTTAACTCTATTCTCTCACACACTACACCTATTTACTATCCTTTACTCTCACCTTACCCCAGAATCTGACCGCCCACAACCTCTCTGCTTTATAGATCCAACTCACAATCCTTCCTCCCCCAACAAGAGTATTATCTTCTTTCCATCCTTGCTAAAAATCAGCTAGCTCGGTGGAAGACCACGGTTAACACTATACATAGCGAAAGGATCTCCTATATCTTCCCTACTTGCTACTACTGTAAATAGCATAGAATTCTCGGTTGCTGTCTTAAACCATTTTGCCTTCCCCTCCATCTGATGACAAAAAAGAATAGGTGGAGGAGGTGAACACCAGGATACCCACTGGAAGAGGAAACCCAACAACAAAGGAACCACTAACAGATAACAGCAGAAGAAGGTAAAGGAGGGAGTAGTAACCACACAAACCTCAATCCAGGACTTATCTGGAAATACAACTAAACAGTAGAGACAGTACCCAATACAAACAACTGAACAAGCTTCCTTTAAACCTTGTACACACAGAAGAACCAGCCTCAACACAACCTTCCCTCACCAGCACAACAAAATACAGAAGGTGGTGGACAGAGTGACCCACATTTAACCAGCTGGCGGGAAGGAACCACCAAAGAAAGACTCAACAACAATCAAAACCCAAAGGCAAACACAAAGCCAACTTAAACAACAGCCCAAGACCAGCGAGCTTGGGGGGTCAAGGAAACAGCACCACTGAAACTCACTGCTACTCTACTAAAGAAGTTCACATCATAAACCCAGGGAGCCAGAACAGATCAATATAAGAAGCTGAGGTGAACAAGAAGAGTCTCACAAACAATGGGAAGACAAAGAAATACTCCCCAAATGAAAGGAAAGGAGGAAGCCTCAAAAAGAATGCTAAATGAAACAGAGGCAATTCAACTCTCAGATATTGAATTCAAAGCAGTGATTGTCAGGAAGCTCAATGAGCTCACAATGAGCTACGAGAAACTACAGGGAAGCTACAATGAACTCAATGAAAACTACATCAGCATAAAAAAAGAAATAGAAACTCTCAACAAGGGCCAAGAGGAAATGAAGAATACAATCTCTGAAACGAAGAACACAGTAGAAGGAATGAAAAGCAGGATCGATGAAGCAGAAGATCGGATCAGCGAGCTAGAGGACAAAATAGAAGAAAACACCCAGAAAGAGCAAGAAAGGGAAAAGAGGCTCAGAAAGAATGAAGAGGGATTAAGAGAAATGCAAGACAATATGAAACGTAATAATATCCGTATAATAGGGATACCAGAAGGAGAAGAAGAAGAACAAGGGATAGAAAACCTAGTTGAACAAGTGATGATGGAAAACTTCCCTAATTTGATGAGACAAAAAGTCACACAAATACAGGAAACACAGAGAGTCCCAATCAAGAGTAGCCCAAGGAGGCCCACCTCAAGACACATCATAATTAAAATGGCAAAATTTCAAGACAAAGAGAGAATCTTAAAGGCAGCAAGGGAGAAGAAGGAAGTAACATACAAGGGGGCCCCAATAAGGCTAACAGCTGACTTCTCAATGGAAACACTCCAAGCCAGAAGAGAATGGCAAGAAATAATCCAAGTAATGAGAATCAGAGGCCTGCAACCACGACTACTTTACCCAGCAAGGCTCTCAATTAAGATAGAAGGCCAAATAAGAAGCTTCTCAGACAAAAGAAGTCTAAAAGAATACACCTCCACTAAACCAGCTCTGCAAGAGATGCTGAAGGGACTGCTTTAAGGAAAGAAAGGAAAAGAGAGAGTGAGAGAGGATCACACGTACATAAAAGGCAACGAATAAGTACCTAACAATAATAACCTTAAACGTAAATGGATTAAACGCTCCAATCAAAAGACATAGAATAGCTGATTGGATAAGAAAACATGACCCACACATATGCTGTCTACAAGAGACCCACCTCAGGATAAAAGATCTGCACAGGTTGAAAGTGAAGGGCTGGAAACAAATTTTCCAAGCAAATGGACAGGAAAAAAAAGCCGGGGTAGCAATACTCATATCTGACAAAATAGACTTCCAAAGAAGATCCATAAAGAGAGACCCAGAAGGTCATTTCATAATACTCAAGGGAAGAATTCACCAAGAAGACATAAATATAGTAAATATATATGCACCCAACATAGGAGCACCAAAATACATAAAGAAAATCTTAGAAGACTTCAAGAAAGATATGGACAGCAACACAATTATTGTGGGGGATTTTAACACCCCTCTATCAAAAATGGACAGATCTTCCAAACAAAATATCAACAAAGATATTGTGGCATTGAGCAATACCCTAGACGAACTGGGCTTTACTGATATTTACAGAACCCTCCATCCCAAAGAAGCTAAATACACATTTTTTTCAAATGTACATGGAACATTTTCAAAGATTGACCACATGATAGGACACAAAACAAGCCTCAACAACTTCAAAAAAAATTGAAATCATACCAAGCAATTTCTCGGATCACAAGGGACTGAAACTAGAAACCAACCACAAGGAAAAAAACCCAAAACACTCAAATTCATGGAGATTAAACAGCATGCTATTAAACAATGAATGGGTCAAGAATGATATTAGGGAAGAAATCAAACGGTTTTTGGAAACAAATGAAAACGAACTCACAACAACCCAAAACTTATGGGACACAGCCAAGGCAGTCCTGAGAGGGAAGATCATAGCGATACAGGCCCACCTAAAAAAGTTAGAAACATTTCAAACAAACAACCTAACCGTACGTCTACAAGAACTCGAGGAACAACAACAAAGACAGCCCAGAGCAGCAGAAGGAAGGAAATAACCAAGATCAGAGCAGAATTAAATGACATAGAGACTAAAAGCACAATTCTAAAGATCAATGAATCCAAGAGTTGGTTCTTTGAAAAGATAAACAAAATCGACAAGCCTTTAAGCAGACTCATCAAGAAAAAAAGAGAGAAAACCCAAATAAACACAATCAGAAATGAAAGAGGAGAGATTACAACAGATACCACAGAAATACAAAGGATTGTAACAAATTACTACAAAGAGCTGTATGCCAAGAAATTTGAAAACCTAGATGAAATGGACAAATTTCTAGAAAAATATAACCTTCCAAAACTCAATAAAATGGAAGCAGAAAGCCTGAACAAACCAATAACAGCAAAAGAAATTGAAGCAGTAATCAAAAAACTCCCAACACACAAAAGCCCTGGACCAGATGGTTTCACAGGAGAATTCTACAAAGCGTTTAAGGAAGAACTAACCCCTATCCTTCACAGACTACTTCAAAAAATCCAAAAAGATGGAAGACTACCAAACTCTTTTTATGAGGCCAACATCATCTTAATTCCAAAACCAGATAAAGACACAACAAAGAAAGAAAACTACAGGCCAATATCGCTGATGAACATTGACGCTAAAACCCTCAACAAGATACTGGCAAACCGCATCCAACAGTACATTAAGAAGATCATACACCATGACCAAGTTGGATTCATTCCAGGGATGCAAGGATGGTACAATATACGCAAATCAGTAAATGTAATACATCACATAAACAAAAGCAAAGACAAAAACCACATGGTCATATCAATAGATGCAGAAAAAGCATTTGATAAGGTACAGCACCCATTTATGATAAAAACACTCAGTAAAGTGGGAATAGAGGGAGCATTCCTCAACATAATAAAGGCCATATATGAGAAACCTACAGCCAACATTATACTCAATGGGCAAAAATTAAAATCTTTTCCACTAAGAACAGGAACAAGACAAGGATGTCCACTTTCACCACTTCTATTCAATATAGTACTGGAAGTTCTAGCCACAGCAATCAGACAAGAAAAAGAAATAAAAGGAATCCAAATCGGAAAGGAGGAAACAAAACTGTCACTGTTTGCAGATAACATGATAGTGTACACAGAAAATCCTATAGACTCCACCAAAAAACTGCTTGACCTAATAAATGAATTTGGTAAAACAGCGGGATACAAAGTCAATATCCAGAAATCAAAGGCATTTCTGTACACCAACAATGAAACAGCAGAAGCAGAAATCAAGAAAAAAATCCCATTTGAAATAGCAAAAAGGAAAATAAAATTCCTAGGAATAAACCTAACCAAAGAGGTAAAAGACCTGTATTCAGAAAACTACATAACACTGAGGAGAGAAATCAAGGAAGACACAAACAAATGGAAACATATACCGTGTTCATGGATTGGAAGAATTAATATCATTAAAATGTCCATACTACCAAAAGCAATTTACACATTCAATGCAATACCTATTAAAGTACCAATGGCATATTTCACAGACATGGAACAAACACTTCAACAATTTATATGGAACCATAAACGACCCCGAATAGCTGCTGCAATTTTGAGAAAGAAGAGTAAAGTAGGAGGAATCACAATACCTGACACTAAACTATACTACAAGGCCACTGTAATCAAAACAGCCTGGTACTGGCATAAAAACAGGCACATAGACCAATGGAACAGAACAGAGAGCCCAGAAATAAACCCAAGCCTCTACGGTCAATTAATATTTGACAAAGGAAGCAGCAACATAAAATGGAATAAAAATAGCCTCTTCAACAAATGGTGTTGGGAGAACTGGACAGCTACGTGCAAAAAAATGAAACTCGAGCACCAACTTACACCTTATACAAAAATAGATTCAAGGTGGATAAAAGACTTAAATATAAAGCGTGACACCATTAAAGTCCTAGAAGAGAACGTAGGTAGGAAAATCTCAGATATTTCACGCAGAAACTTTTTTACTGACTTGTCTCCTAGAGTAAGGGACATAAAGGAAAGAATAAACAAATGGGACCTCATCAAAATTAAAAGCTTTTGCACAGCTAAGGAAAACAGTATCAAAATAAAAAGAGAACCAACTGTATGGGAAAACATATTTGCTAATGACACCTCAGACAAGGGTTTAATCTCCAAAATATATAAAGAACTTACACGACTCCACTCTAAGAAGACAAGTAACCCAATTAAAAAATGGGCAAAGGACTTGAACAGACACTTCTCCAAGGAGGACATACAGACAATCCAAAGACACATGAAGCGATGCTCAATATCGCTAGCCATCAGAGAGATGCAGATTAAAACCACAATGAGATACCACTTCACACCAGCCAGAATGGCCATCATAAACAAAGCAACAAACAACAAGTGTTGGAGAGGATGTGGAGAAAGGGGGTCCCTAGTGCACTGTTGGTGGGACTGCAGACTGGTACAACCATTATGGAAAGCAGTTTGGAACTTCCTCAGAAAACTAAAAATGGATCTGCCTTTTGACCCAGCAATTCCATTGCTGGCACTCTATCCTAAGAACGCTAAAACACCAATACAAAAGAACCTTTGCACCCCGATGTTCATAGCAGCACAATTTACAATAGCTAGGTGCTGGAAGCAACCTAGATGCTCATCAGTAAATGAATGGATCAAAAAACTATGGTACATTTACACAATGGAATTCTATGCAGCAGAAAGAAAGAAGGAGCTCATACCCTTTGCAACAGCATGGATGGAGCTGGAAAGCATTATGCTAAGTGAAACAAGCCAGGCAGTGAAAGACAAATATCACATGATATCACCTTTAACAGGAATCTAAACAACAAAACAAAACAAAAAACTAGCAAAATATAACCAAAGACACTGAAATAGGGGATAGTCTCACAGTGGCCACAGGGGAGAGAAGAGGGAATTTCAGGGGGGAATGGGTAGGGATTACAGGAACAAATTTGGAGGACACATGGACAAAACCTAGGGGTGGGGGGTAATGGGGGGAAGGGGGGAGGGTTGTGTGGATGGGCTGGAACGGGGGTAGGGGGGAGAAAACTGTACTTGAACAATGATTGAAATAAAAATAAAAATAAAAATAAATAAAAATAAATAAAAAAACTAAAACCACAATGAGATATAACATTGCAATCATCAGAATGACTATCATCAATAAATCAATAAACTACAAGGACTGGGGAGGATGTAGAGAAAGAGGAACCCTCATCCACTATTATTGCAAATGCAGATTGGTGCAGCCACTGTGGAAAGCAGTATGGAGTTACCTCGGAAAATTAAAAATGGACCTGCCTTTTGACCCAGCAATCCTGTTACGGAAAAGACGACTCAGACGGCCTCAGAGTTTGCGAGGTGGGGTTTATTCACGCATGCGGACCCAGAGGAGATAAAAAATCCAAATTCTGGGCAATGAGCTCAAGCTGGAGTTTCCTTTATATGCTTGTTACAAGGCAAAAAGGGAGGGGGGAACAGCTGCTAAAGGCAAGCATACCGAAGCAGAAGTGAAGGTCAGCGTTTTGGCCTTGAGACAACTGCTTATCGGGGAAAGGCTGCTGTCTGGGAACAGCTGCTGGTCAGCTCCTACCTAACAATGGCTACTGTTCAGCTATGTCCCGTCACATTCCCCCCTTTGATGCTATAAGGTGTTTTTTATCCCTTTAGCATCACTATATACCTGGCTATATGGCTGAGGCCCTTGGGAGGGTTGCAACTGCTGATACTGGTGTTGGTACCACTGGAGGGCTAACTAACACTTTGGTGGGTGCCCTATGAGTTACTGTGGCCCCAGGTACTGGACCAAGGTCTGGAGGATGCAGGGTCCCATATGCCTGACACCTCCGGGTCTGGTATCCTATGGTCCTAGATATCACTCCAGTCCAGTATACCTTCCCTCTCCAAGTGCAGAGAGATGGCTGTGGCTGAATGCAACCCGATGGCATGTCAGTGGAGGAGCTGAAAGCTGACCTTGGGAGATAGTAAGAAACCACTCTACTGCTAAGCAGAGTCCTATGCCCGGGGGGTATCACATTTGCAGGCTGGGGCTGAGACAGGGGACACATTTGTTAAGCAAAGCATACAATAAACCCAAATGCAGAGACCAAACAGAGATAAACTATTCCTAGGGTGATCTGCTCCGCGGGATTCCATTCTGCAGGTGTCACAGTCACTAGTTCAATTTCCAATGCTCCTGTGAAGGTGCCAATTAAAGTCAGGTACCCTGCAGAACAATGGTCCATTCCTTGGCGTCTTCTCTACTGGCTGGCGTCCTCTGGTGCCTCAGCGTGGGTATTCTAGGTGCAGGCCTAGTCCTCAGGTCCTCGGGATCTGCTGCTGTTTTGGCCCGGCTGTAGTGGATCCAAGGGGTTACTCCTGCAACCTAGGCAATGCCAGCGGCAGCAGGTCTGTCCAGGGCAGTCCAGTTTCCTGGTAGAATTTAGCTAAGGTTCCATTTTTCCATCCGTGCCCCTGATCAGACCGTGAGTACTTCTGACAAGCCTGCTTGCTGAGTGTTGCACTGGGTGACGCACCAGAACCCTGAGGAAGCTCGTAGGCTGCTGGGAGAGGTGAACCCGACAGAGCACCGTGAAGGGCCATGACAGAGGACCGCGCGACGGCTGTGGGGGCACTTCAGATACACAGCATGTGCCCTCTGCAACTCGACGTGAAGAGTAGGAGTGTGTTCGGGATGTGCTTCTGGTGTTCTTTCCTTAATTCAGTCAGGCACTTCAGCAGCATGTGCGTTCCCTCCCAGCACCGTTCCTGGGATGGGCCACCAGGAGGAGGTCGTCCATGTATTGCAGAATTGTCAGGTCCGGCCCCGCTTAGGGAGGGGCTTCAGGTCTCACACTAGGGCTTCCCCAAATAAGGTTGGGGAGTTCTTAAACCCCTGGGGCAGTTTAGTCCAGGTCAACTGAGTCTTGACTGCTGTGTGCGGATCTTCCCATTCAAAGGCAAAAATGGGTTGGCTGGAAGGTGCCACAGGAATGCAGGAGAAGGCATCCTTCAGATCAAGGCAGGTAAACCACGTTGCTGTAGGGGGAAGCTGGCTCAGGAGGGTGTACGGGTTTGCGACGACCGGTGGAGGGTGACGGCTGCTTTGCTGACGGCCCGCAGATTCTGGACGGGCCGGTATCCGCTCCCATCCGGCTGCCATCATGGGTCTGGGCAGGTGTGGCCCCATGTTATGGAGCCAGTCTTTTCTGAGCTCCCATGCAGGTGCTGTAACTTGGGGGACCTGCCTCCCAGTCACATCTTGGGCGGGAGGAGTCTTTCTTTATCCCCCTGGCCCAGAGCATGGCCACAGCCATTCAGCATACCTAAGTGACCAGCCGAAGGCTATAGGTATGTCAAATGACTATGCCACGGATTAGCTATAAAGCTGTTGCTGTACAAAACAGCCCTGCATGTTCTTGCTCTGTGTGTCCCTCCCCCAACTCACACCTGTGAGGGAAGGGGTGACGACGTCTTAAAATCTCCTGGGTGCCTTGAGTTCTGGACCCCATTTTAAATGCCCATTTGGGGTCCTCTCTCTTGGCTGCACCCTGCAACAATCTCTCATTTCAGATATACACCCACTTTAAATTCTTTTAAAGGACAATAGACAAAGGTCTTATCTTCTTGTGACTACTTCCGGCTGGAAATGGATGTTGTCCTACCCACCCGTGGGTCAGGGGTGCCCTGAAGGTGGGGGGGTGGGGGGTGGTGCAGCACGGAGGGAGTCCTTCCTGTGAGGGGAAGGACCTTACAGAATGCTGGTCAGTTGGCTGTCACCAGAAAGTCGCAGGCTTGGTGTCCAAAGACTGGCATTACTGGAACGTTGGCATCCTGGTCGTATTTTGGAGATCACAGACTTGGAAAGAGTTGGAAGGCACAATTAAATCATAACCACTAAATGACAAAGGCAGGAACTTAAGTAAAGAATGGCTTATCTGAAGGACGGTGTACAGGGCATGCTACACCTATCCAGAACTCTTGTGGCCCATTATACTTCACTCGGGCTGACGGGAATATATTAGGATTTCCCTCCTTTCAGATATCTGAACCCTTCCTGCCCAAGCCATCAAGACAGAAAAGGGAAAATGCGTTCTGAAGTGAAGCCCACAGATCGCCCAAACTGCTCATCAACCCAACCGCTCAGTTCAGCCAAACTGTTGAGTTTTAGGGGGTGATGATGAAGAATGGGCTCCTTAAGTGAGGCCTATATTGCAACCAATCACTCAGGTAATGAAGTCACAGGCATACGTCCTATGAAAACAGAAGAACACACAGCTTAATTCACACAATAGTCTCCAAACCAGTCTCTGTGCCTGTGAGACTTCTTTTGGGAAGACATTCGGTTGCAAGGTCCTTCCTGCAATGACATTTAGCAATGGCAATTTGACAGGTTCTCCATACCTGTAAATTGTATATCTTTGATGATATTACAAAACCAGTTTCAACTTGCAAACAAAAAGACGCTTTCAAGACAGTTAGCTGCGCCATTCTGGTGTCCAATAGTGAGCATTGTGATTTTTCTCGAACCACAATTTTTCTCCTTAAGATCACCCTCACTGTCATTAAAGGGACTACTTTGAGTTCCGCTTTTCATTTTGACTGTTCGTTTGCATAAACACACCAAGAGCAGCCTGGGTCACTTATGATTTTTAAGTCTGCTTTGCTGGAACTCACACAGGGGACCTTTAGATTAACTTCTCAGTCCACCCCTCGAGGCACAGAAGCAGAGCCACACATCCGCCATCTGGCTTTGCCTGTACCAGTTGTTTCACTCAGACCCTTGAGGCTTCCATTGTGCCTGCGGGTTTCTTTTTGGCCATCTTTCATGAAGGCAACCTTCGTTCCTTCCCTGGAAAGACTGCCATCAACTGCACAACCAACCAAAGTACCAGGCTTTTCTCGTGGGCTTACACTGCCTTCGAAAGTCAATCCCCGTTCCTCGGGGCTTTCTGGTGATGACTAGAACCCATACATGCCTCCTTCAGACGTGACATTCCAGTCAAAGTCTTGGTTAACAAAACCACTATTAGCGACTGATCTTATTGGTTTTATGCAAAGAAACCTTATGTCTTCACTCGCTCCTTCAGAATGCCAAATTCTGGAGGGATCAGGTAAGGAGAAAAATACAAAGCCTGAAGGAAAATCCTTTCCCTTCTGATATCCACTGGGCTTCTCAAGACCTTCACTTCCAGACATTCTGAAACACTCACAAACCCTCTATTCTTTCTTTCATACAGCTTCTGATATCCACCAAGATTGCATCTCCATGCCTTAAACCTTCTATTATTAACTAACACCACGTAATTCCTTCCTAAAACTTTTACTTTTCCATTTATTTTTGCAGTTCCCCACAGACCTTCTTCATTTATATATATTACGTTTTTATTTACTTCTCTACAGAGTGTGAAATTTCAACCTTCCCTGGAATCCTCAATTTCCTTTTTAGAGCAGATACAGAGCAAAATCCAAAACACAGAGTTCCAGAACAATACACAGGTAGGGGCATTCTCTTGCGCCAATGCATCCATCGGTGCCTCACAGAGACATGCTCCTTCAGGCCCGGTCTCTTTTGGCAGAGACATGCTGCTTTGCCTCTGGCTGAAGCACTCATCAGCCCCAAATGACCCTTCCTGGGTCCCGAGTGGCAAAGGCATTCTCCCCGACCAGTTACAGGTGACCTTTCTTAGGTCTTACAGGTGACCTTAAACAGTACAGAGGGTTTCTGATCAGAAACAACACCAATTTTAGAAGTTTGCTCTTTTCCCACAAAACCAGAAAACAAATCGTTGAGCTTTCCTTTACTCCAGGTTTAAAACTTTATATTCTTTATATATAATTTTACTCATTCAGATTCACCCATCATTCTCTTTTAATCCTGGTTCCTTTCCCACACTGGGAAGGACTCTACTCAAACTCAGCATGTGGCAGGCAAAAGTCCCTGGCACTGCAGGTACCTTCCACTAAAATTCCCTAGATTTGCAGGGACATCCTGCAGTTTTCTGAAGCTCAGACCCTGCAAACACCCTATAGGTCAGATGCTCACCCTTGGACCTCAGTTCGTGTCCTTCAGAACCAGAGCCATGCTTATCAGAACCAGTTACACAGAGAACCAGACTGATGCAGTGCCCACACAGCAGCAGCATACAGCCTATAATCTGAAGAGAGCCCTTAGCCTGGCACCTTGCCCAGTTCCAAGATGGAGGGGCTCTCACGTGACCCATCACCCAAGATGACGACAACCATGCATGCTCCACCCTCCAAGGTGAGAAACTCACGTGGCTCGTCCCCCATTTTACCCAAAATGGCGGCATACCCACATGGCTTGCTGTCCAATCTCCAACATGCATGCAATATAGCACTGTGGCAGAACGCCGCCCCTCCGTGAAGAATTCTCCCGATCGTCGCTGACAGACCAGGGAAGGGACTCTCAGGTCGCCCACCTGGCCTCGCCCCTCTCGGGGCTCGTAGGTTCCGTCTTAGCTAAGGCTGCCCGTGTGCAATTCGGGTTAAACTCCCAGCCGTTATGCCATGTGACAGACCGAGGAACCGCAGGTTAGGGCTCACTCACACTCCGTAGGCTTCCGCCCGTGGAGCAACAAACACAGTCATTCACACAAACACACCGAGTATATTACATTCCCACCTGCCCGAACTGTGGGAGCCCTGCCTGGGCCTTCCAGCCTGAGGGGTGATCAGTCCCTCCTTCCACTCCAAGAGTGGGCCTGGTTTTCGGGCTCCTGGTGTCCGAGGGGCACTTACCAGATTCCAGATTGGTGCCTTCCCAGATACCACCAGTTCGCAACCCACCAGCCTGGGTCAAAGAGCGGTCCGAGGGCCGAGCCTGCAGAGCCAGGGATGTTCTGGACCCGACATCACCAGGGCGCACACGCCTCCTTATCACTGCTGGGCCCCACCAGCCACCCCAAAGCCGCCTTCACTGGAGGCAACAGCCCACTCGTGTGAGTCGTTTCCCGGTCAGGGAACCAAAATGTTACGGAAAAGACGACTCAGACGGCCTCGGAGTTTGCGAAGTGGGGTTTATTCACACATGCAGACCCAGAGGAGATAAAAAATCCAAATTCTGGGCAATGAGCTCAAGCTGGAGTTTCCTTTATATGCTTGTTACAAGGCAAAAAGGGACGGGGGAACAACTGCTAAAAGCAAGCATACCGAAGCAGAAGTGAAGGTCAGTGTTTTGGCCTTGAGACAACTGCTTATCGGGGAAAGGCTGCTGTCTGGGAACAGCTGCTGGTCAGCTCCTACCTAACAATGGCTATTGTTCAGCTATGTCCCATCACAATCCCACTTCCAGGAATATATCTGGAACCCCAAACACTAATTCAAAGGAACATAAGCACCACTAAGTTCTTTGCAGCATTATATACAATCACCAAGATATGGAAGCAGCCCAGCTGTCCACCAACAGATGAGCAGATAAAACAAATATGAAACATTTACACGATGGAATATTACTCAGCCATAAAAAAGAAGAAAATTTTACCCTTTGTGACAGTGTGGATGGACCTGGGCATTATGCTAAGTGAAATAAGCCAGTCAGAGAAAGACAAATACCATATGATTGCACTCATGTGTTGAATCTAATGAACAAACTGAATGAACAGGGAAAATGGGGACAGACTCATAGATGGAGAGCAGGATGACAGCTAGGGGGTGAAATAATTGAGCAAAAAGGAAAAAGGACTCACGGACATGGACAACAGTGTGTTGATTGTTGGGGTGAGGAGGTTATAATGGGACTAAATGGTAATGGGAAAAGATACAAAAAGATTATTTATTTATTTATTTATTTATTTATTTATTTAAAAAGACCCAGGGTCTGTACTATCAAGGGTTCTGATCATTCAGAATGCAAAACTCTGTCCATCACTCATTCTGTGAGGTGGGTACATCTGTCTGTCCATCCCTGGCTCTGTGGATGGGTGTGTCTGACAGCTAAAAAGTGATATAATTGACTATTACTGGGGGTGAGGGAATGGTGAAAACATAATTTAGTGCTCCCTTTCCTGGGGCCAACTGAAGAAACAGTTCTTTCCTTTCTGGCAATAAACTATAAGAATGCAAAGAACGACATAATTGAAGCACAGATGTGCTAAAGGAAAACAGGGCTGGGAATTCCCTAGGTGCCAAAAGTAAAGGGGATGAAAACCACTAGCAATGACAGGGAGGGGCTTGTGGGGGTGGGGTAGTAGCCCCACAGGCTGGAGCGCAACCAACACAGGAATAAGACACAGCCCTGGGCCATCTTGGCAGAGTCCAATGGGATGGATCTCTTGGTGATCTGGACGAATGAGGAAAAGAAGCCTAGAAGCTTCTGCCTTCTTCTCTGCTGGTCCAGAGAAACAGCAAGAATGTATGCTGGTGACTCAGGGACTGGGTACATAACCACCAAGAGATCCAAACCCAGAGCCTGGCCTAGCCAGGGTGTGCAGCCCCAATCCACCCCATGCTCCTGCAGGACCAGCAGGAACTGCCCACTGCCAGAACACCTCTGGGAGCCCAAGGAAGCAAAGGCTACTCCACACTGTAGGAGTACCTCTGCACCCTGGGGTACAAGGGCATCTATCCCACTGAACTACCACCACTTCCACACCAAAGGAAAGCAGTGGCTAGGGAGCACAAAATGCAAAACTTTAAAAATGTTATAGTTTCTACAATTCAAGACAACCTGGGAGAAAAGTCTACTTGAGATATGGTTTGAAAATTAGTTTTCATATATGACACAAAAAGCATAATCTGTAAAAGAAAAAACATTTTTGTGGATCTTATTACATTTAAAATGTCCGCTCTGTGAATGATAATGTTCAAAGAATGAAATGAAGAATGTCTGACCAGAAGAACAGATTAGCAAAGCACATATCTGAAGAAAGATTTGCATTCGAATTATTCAAAGAACTACTAAAACACCACAAGAAACCACACACCTCCAAACAAGTACAAGGCCAAGACAAAGACACCTTACTCGAGAATATATACATACGTATATATTACCTATATTTCTATAGATGCAGTCACATGGGAAACAACATATACAAATTATTCGACAACAGGAAAGCCCTGGACAGGCAGCTCAGTTGGTTAGAGTGTCGTCTCAATGTGCCAAGGTTGTAGGTTCAATCCCTGGCCTGGGCATATACAAGAAGAAACCAATAAATGCATAAGTAAATGGAACAACAAGTCAATGTCTCTCTCTCCCTCTCTCTCTCTCTCAAACCAGTAAATAAATTTAAAGACAATGGGAAATTTGGGGAAAATGAAATGCATCCTGTGATACAAAAAGCAAATTAACAACCAAAGAGATAACTTACCCATTTATAAGAACAGTTTAAACCCCAAAACTGATGTTTCCAAATTTAAGTTGTTAAATGTAGGGCAGGAACAGGTGGTCTAGACACCTCCAGGGTTCGTCTGGGGTTTGGAAGAGGCCCAGATGTAAACTAAGGGAGAAGGTCTTTTATTCTCTTAGTGATGCACAGTTCTCCTGAGCAGGAACCAGCGAGTGAGCAGAACTTGACTCGGAACCTGCTGGAGCCCAGAGACTAAGCACCAAAAGCATAATCAACAGATGGAGACCCTGGCCAGGCAGTGCTCGTACTCCATAGGTGGCTGCCCTGTTGCCAGCTCGCAATCTGCACTGGGGCTGCTGATGGCCTGAGGGCCTGGGGAGGGGACTGGGTGGGTTGAGACCCTGCACCTCCAGGCTCCCAGACCACCCAATGCCTACCTCTTCTCCAGAGGCCCCGGTCTCTGTGAGTTGCCATGGGGCCCCTGTCCCAGCCAAGCAAAGGGACCCTCCAGCCCAGTAATGCTTGGATTCTTGTTTGCACAGTGGGCCCCCACCCCATGCTTTTTGCAACACTTAATCTTCTCTGGGCCCCTGGCGTTGTGGACCCCCTTACTACTCACTGCCCAATATCATGGCTCCTAAAACACTACGGGACCAGCTTTGCTTATTATCCAAACACATCTCTGTCCTCTGCCATCTGGTCCTCAATGCCCACTCTCCAACCAGGAGCCCACCCTGAGCTGGATCTCATGGACTGCTTTCTCCATGAAAGACCTGTCTGCTCTTGCACCCTTGGTGCGTCCTAATGTTTAGAGCCCCTGCCTGCCACCCAGGAAGCAGTGCAGCCACAGACCCCAGGCTGGCAATGGGGGCCACCAAAATACACTGAGGTCAAAGCGTCTTTGAGCCAGAAACTCCAAATTATGCTCTTATTAGCAGTAAACCCAGTCCAAACAGTTCTTTAAAACTGGCCCTTTGCATCCATTCCCCTTCCCAGTCATGGTAAGTGACACATGTCAGACTGAAAAGGGCAAGAATCCTATGAGTAACTTCACTCACAGGTGGGGTGGAAACCATCACCAACAAAGGACAGAACCAAAAGGAACAGACACATAGATACAGACAAGACAATGGCGACTATCACAGAACAACAGGGAAGGGTTTGGGTGAGGAGAAAGAGATCAAAGAGAGTCCAAGACATCGTGACAGATGGAAACTAGGCTTTGGGTGCTGAGCACACAGTAAAGTACACATCCATATTGTAAAGTTGGACACCTGATACTCACACACAGAACTATATTAATCAATGTAACCCCACAAATTTAACTAAAAATACACCATAATGTTTTCGGCTTGTAACCTGACTCACAAATTCTGCTTATTACAATCAGATGACAAATTAGAAAGTTCTATGGATTTGATTTTTTTAATTGATTCACAGAGAGGTCCATCGAAAAACATTTTAGTAAGCTGACAGTACCGCATTTTGCCATGTATAATGCACACTTTTTGGCCAAATTTTGCACGGAAAAATAAGGGCGTGCATTATACATGGTTAGTGCCTGAAGTACCTTGTATCTGTTCTTGTGTTTTGTAATTGTTTCTTACATAAAATTTCTTGTACCATAATATGTTCAAAAGTAAATGCTAAAATTCCTTTATAATACAAAAAAACAAGTATCTAAATACTAATTAATTAATTAATTAATTAAAAGTTAATTTAAATGAAAGATTTTTTCCCTGAAATTGTGGGTGGAAGCATGGCTATGCATTATACACGGGAAACTATGGGGTAATTTAAAAATGGTGTATTCACCACTGGTTCCTGAGAAAATGTCAAACATGGTGATCAAATTGATCTGAAATGAGATAAACTAAGAAGAGCGTATTCAAATATAATAGACGTAGCCTTCTTAAAGCCAGGATGTTAAAAAATAGTAAATCCTCTTTGGGGTATAAATAAAATATTGCAATTAAAATGAGGTTGGGATATTTAATATACTTCTCCGTTTTTAAATATTTTACAATTTCTTTTTTGTTGTTGTTTTTGTTTTTTAATATATTTTATTGATTATGCTATTACAGTTGTCCCATTTCCCCCCTTCTCTCCCCTCCACCCTGTACCCCCCCTCCCACCCACATTTCCCCCTTTAGTTCATGTCCATGTGTCATACTTATGGGTTCTTTAGTTTCTACATTTCCCGTACTATTCTTGCCCTCCCCCTATCTATTTTCAACCTACATTCTATGCTACTTATTCTGTATACCTTTTCCCCCTCTCTCCTCCTCCCACCCCCCTACTGCTAGCCCTCCATGTGCCCTCCATTTCTGTGGTTCTGTTCCTGTTCTAGTTGTTTACTTAGTTTCTTTTGGTTTTGCATTAGGTGTGGTTGTTAATATTTGTGAGTTTGCTGTCCTTTTACTATACATATCTTTTCTTTATCTTCTTTTCTTAGATAAGTCCCTTTAGCATTTCATAAAATAAGGGCTTGGTGATGATGAACTCCTTTAACTTGACCTTATCTGAGAAGCACTTTATCTGCCCTTCCATTCTAAATGAGAGCTTTGCTGGATAGAGCAATCTGGGATGTAGGTCCTTGTCTTTCATGACTTGGAATATTTCTTTCCAGCCCCTTCTTGCCTGTAAGGTCTCTTTGGAGAAATCAGCTGACAGTCTGATGGGAACTCCTTTGTAGGCGACTGTCCCCTTACCTCTTGCTGCTTCTAGGATTCTCTCCTTCGTTTTTACCTTAGCTAATGTAATTATGATGTGCCTTGGTGTGTTTCTTCTTGGGTCCAACTTCTTTGGGGCTCTCTGAGCTTCTTGGATTTCTTGGAAGACTGTTCCCTTTGCCAGATTGGGGAAGTTCTCCTTTATTATTTGTTCAAATACGTGCTCAATCTGTTGCTTTTCCCCTTCCGATTCTGGTACCCCTATAATTCGGATATTGGAACGTTTAAAGGTGTCTTGGATGCTCTTAATCTTTTCCTCAATTTTTTGAATTCTTATTTCATCATGCTTCCCTGCTTGGTTGATTCTATCTTCCTTCTGGTCCACTGTATTGTTTTGAGACTCATATTCCTTCCTTTCACTATTGGCTCTCCTCCGCGTGTCTTCCTGCATCTGTTTTATGGTAATCTGCATTCTTTCATCTAAATTTCGTCCAGAATCAACCAGTTCCGTGAGCTTTCTGATCACCAGTGTTTTGAACTGTGCATCTGATAGATTGGCTAATTCTTGGTCGCTCAAAAGCATGAGTCCTGGGGGACTGATCTGCTCTGTTGAAAACATATTTTTTTTCCCCTGTCTCTCCTTTTTTTTTTTTCCGGTCTGGTTGCTCTTGTTACGGTGGGGGGCAGAGCCTTAGGTGCTCACCGGGGCTGGGCACCCCAGTCGCTAGATTGTGACGTTATATGTGGGGGTGGGGCGGGAGCGGGAGCAGGGCGGGAGAAAACAATGGCGGTAGTTCCGTTCCCCTGGACTCAGACCCTTGTCTGGGCTTCTGGGCCGCAAGTTCTGCCCTGGTCCACAATCGCTACCCCTCTGGGTCTGCCAGCCGCAGCTTGAGTACTCAGGGATCACTGCTGCCTTCTTGCGCACCCGGATGGCTTTTGCGCCGATTTCACGCCAAACCTTCCCCCGACCTCCGCGCGCCACCGACCCGAGCCAGCCCCGCGCCCGCCGGCTCGTCTTCTCCTACCAGTCCGGATGAACGCGTCTACTTCAACTTCTTGGCTGCCCGACTTCCATTCAGATAAATCCTCTGCCGGATCTGGGTGTTATTCTGATAGTAAATTATTGTTGTAAATTATTGGTTTTCTAATCTTGGTTGTACGAGGAGATACGGTGCGTCCACCTATTCCTCCATCTTGCCGGAAGTCCCAATCTTTTCTATATTTTACAATTTCTAAGTTGTAGAACAAGTAACTATACACAAGAGACAAAGAACAAACTGGATAGTATCTTTTTTCTTTGCCTTGGTCTAGAACATGACTCCACCAGAGAGGAGTGGGTTCCAATCTTTCTTACCTTAACTTCTCCACTGTATATGTGTGTCCCTCTGCCTGAAAGTATATTGTGATTTCTTCCATTAACAATTATGAATCCATAAATTAGAGAGCATACTATGAATTCAGTGCTTAAAACCCTAAATGGATTGTTTTGCACATTTATTCTTGCTAAATAATTCCAAAAGGGGGCTGGAGGCAGGGCAAGAGGGTTGAAGGGGGTCAATTTCATGGTGATGAAGGCACCTGGAATTACAGCGTGGTGTGTGCAAATATTGACTCTGAATGCTGAAATATATAGAATCTTAAGAGATTCATTTTACCATAATACCATTCAATCAGAAAATCAATGCATTATAGTAGAATGTGAAGAGTAAAGCAGGAGGGAACTTTCAAAAAAAAAAAAAGGTCTATACACACTATTCAAAAGAACATCTAGAAGCCACAGCTAAGCCCCTCCCATCAATCAGGCATGGGGGCTGGTTCCTTTTAGCTCAGGAGCAGGAGGCTGCAGGTGTTCTGAAGCCCTGGAGGAATCTCTTGTCCTGCAGAGAGGGAGCTCTTGTCCTTCCGTGCACCCTGCACTAACTTCTACAGACAGCTACACAGGCCTCCACTGGACTTCGAAATGACGGGCAGTGTGCCCCTGATAGCCGTGGCATGCGGCACACAAAGCCAGAACCTGGTTTTCTTACTGTGCCTGATTTTATTCCCAATTTTTAAAAACTTGAATACTAATTAATTTGTTAAGTACACTTGACATACAATATTACAGGGGTGGGCAAAAGTAGGTTTACAGTTGTCAGTACATGAAACAGAGTTCATTCTTGTATTACTACTTATAAATCGTTGTATTATTTTCCATACAAACAACTGTAAACCTACTTTTGCCTGCTTCTGTAGTGATCCAACATTTACCTACCTCACAGTGTGTTTCTATCACCAAGTTTACCACTCACTGGTCACCTTGACACTATTATTGACTGGATTCCCTTGCACCTTCTTCTCCAATCCCCCTAACTACCGCTCCCAAACAAAATGTTTAGAGATCTCTGGGGACAAAAATATATGAAGAACTCCTGAAAGCAATGTTAAAAACTAAATCAATTCAGATATAGTCCTGGTTTGTGATCAAAAGACAAAACATTAAGTAGTCAACTGCTTTAAAATTTTATGAGGACCCACAGCACACCCAATCAAAATGTCACCAAGCTCTTCTGCACACACCAACACACCCGTTTTAAAGCTGGGGGAGCGTAGGTGTTGAAGGGCAGCAGGCACGCCAGGACATCCAAGGCCGCCTGCCTGGCTCTCTGCCTTCTGCCGTGCAGGAGAGTGTTCTTGCTCTGCGTGCCCTCTATGCCTTGAACTCCGCTTTCCCCACCCGTCTTCCCCTCTCCCTGCAACTCCCCTCCAGGCCCAGAGCTGTGTCTCCGGCCCATCACTCACTGCTCTCCAAGCGGGCCGTTCCATCTTGGTTCCTCCTAGATCCATTCTGACACTGCCCACGACACTGCCCTCATCTCTCAGCACTTCCACGGTGTCACAGGGCCTCGGCGTCTCACCTGTAAAATGAGTGCAATGGTACCCAGGTGTATCTTGTGAGGATTAGTTACAACAACTTGGACAGTTATAATTCAACAAAGGATTCCCTGCTGAACATGCAAACAGGTCTGAGACATTGGACACTGAGACATAGCACAGAGACAGCAGAAGGTGGGCATATCACAGTTAAACAGCAGAGACAGGATGGGGAGGGGAGGGAACAAAGAGGCCACACACAGTCTCTACTCCCCAAGGCCCCATGGACACAATAGCAGGTAAGGGTTGGGGTGCCAGCCACTGGGCCAGTCAGAGGAACAGAGACACCATGTGGGTCTGATGGCTGCACACTCTGAGGCCAGGCCCAGGGTCAGAGCAGAGAAGGGGAGCAAAAAGTCACAGTGCTCCACAGCCTGCCGGCAGGGGACCAAGGACTCCACGGACTCGGGAACCGCCTACATTGCCCCCCCCCCCCGCCCCCCGTGGCTCACAGGGCAGTAAAATCTTCACTCAGAAGATCACAAAAGGGCTGGAGGTAAAAAAAAAAAAACAAAAACCTTTCCAGACTAAGTGGACTGTATGCCTGAGGGCTAAACCCATGAGGAAGAGCAGAACTTCAGGTGTGTGAACCACCATTGCCCCACCCTGCCCTCCAGCCCCAGCGGGTGCAGCCTGGCAGACGCAGCTGGGGCAACTCAGAACAGTTGTGCCGGTGGCTTCTGGCTACAGGAAGCAGTGCTGGGAACACACTGCCCAGGAGACCCATAGCCCAGCACTTCCAGCCCAGAGGAAGGGCTCCCGAGACTGAGACAGAGGGGTTGTAAAGGACAAGCCCACCTCCTCAGGGAACGTGTTTCCCACTGCCAAGGTGACACCATCCCAGAGTCCCCAGAAGCCTCAACAGTGCAGGGAAAACAAAAGCCAAAAAAACCCCTCATACTTCAGTACCACCTACTAGAAAACAAGAGAGAGACCTCTAGATAGCAACATGCTAGACAGTGAAGCATCAAATAATGTTTAAAAACATTTCATTCCCACCAACACCTGGGCAGAGAAACAACCCTCCATCAAGAACAATGAATAACCAAGGTAGCATAGGAATTCAGAAAGAAAAATAAAACCATTGGCTTCAAAATCGCTTTTCTGGCCCCACTCACACTGGCCAAAGAGGCATTGAGGTAGAGGGTTCTCACAGGGGCTGTGCCTGGAGAGTGGCGGTGTAGGCCAGGTGTGGGCCTGGCACAGTTGGGCCCTGGGTTTGTCACTGAGCCCCCAGAGATGGACCACCACTGTGCAGACTGCCCACTCTGTGCAATGGGCATCTAAGCAGAGCCACTGCCTGCCTCCAGAGTAACATGATGACAGAAGCAGAGTTAAAGGGACCTGCAGATGTCCCAGGGCCCTGACTGTGAAATGTGAGAAATGGTCCTGCCACCACCCTCAGTCACGTGACACTTGGTTATTAAATCTAAGTGAGTGTGGGGCTTGGAAGGACAGGGCTTCGAATGTCCACTTGCGCCAGGAGAGGAGGCAGCCCAGGGGTTGAAGGCTGGGCCCTGGGCTCCCCAGGATCTCTGAGCATGCCACCTCCAGAGCCAGAGGTGAGCACCAGAGGACTCAAGGGCAGGCTGATACTAAAGCGACCAGTGTAACTGTTGTGGAAAATAACTCACACGCGGGGGAGATGGCGAAGCACAATCCTTTATTACGTGCGCGGGCTCAGAGGGGTTAAATTCCCAAATCCTGAGCAATGAGCTTTGTTCTCCAGGGGTTTAAATAGCCCTGGGCTTCCTGCCTACCTGGGGAAGCACAGTTAGGAGTTTGGGAGTTAGAGAGTCAGGTCTGGTTACCATATATGGGAGACAAAGGAACAAGGCACTGGGAATTTTTGTAGATGTTACAGAGAGCACAGCTTATCATGAAGCTACAGAGCACAGAAGCTTATCATGGGGTTTTTCTTTTCCTGCCACATTCCCCCTTTGATGCTAAACAGTGCTCGTGTCTGTTCTAGCATCAGTGTTGTAGTCCGCATATTCACTCTCCGTTTGAGTTGGCTGTAATCTCCGGTAGTGGTGTCTCTGGAGACAAAGGACCTTGGCGGCAGCTCATTGGGTCACTGTTGCTTCTATCTGTTGCACTACCATGCGCAGTAAACAGGGTCCTATAGTTAATGCAAGAAAGAGGATGACAAGAGGGCCTAAAATAGGGGCCAAAATAGGAAAAAGGATTGATTGCCACCAGGAGTGGGTTTCGGCGGGGGAGCTGATGCTCCCCAATCTCCGGCGAATGTCCTTTAGTGGCCCCCTTTTCCTCGGTGAGTAAGTCTAGTGCCCGCCGGTTTTGTTGGGCTACCCAAGCTAGGGAAGTTATTTGCCTCTGCAATGAGGCCATAGATAGTGCTGAGGCATCCATGGCCTGATTTAACTCTTCAGAGTTATAGTCAGTTTTATGGTGTAAACAGGAGCCGTAGTAGCAACCTCCATAGGTCTCCAGATACTGGCCACATCCCGGAGCTCCTTAGTGGATTGTAGGCTGACTGCTAGTCCTGAACTCCCCAGTCCCGTTCTGATGACTGAAGGGGGCGAAACTTAACTGGACCATCAGGGGGAGGAGGGCTGCTCGCTTCTGACGTTCTTGGGCAAGCAGGGTACTCAACTCACCCGGTTGATATAAGACGAGCAGGGGGGTTAAGGCCACGAGATAGCAAGGGGCTGGGATGCCATGATTTACCCGACTGGGTAGAGAGTCCCGTTACACCAAAAGAAAGTTCCCGGCGGTCTGGTGATGGATCCGGAGGATGGCAATGTCTGATTGCAGGAACCAGGTGGTCCGTAGCATTCCGGCGCTCTGATGGATGAGTCCTGGAATAGAGGAACACCTTGGAGAGAAAAGGGTACTGGGGTCTGGGCTTTGGAAACAGTGAGGGGTTGTCGAAGTAGAACCGCAGTCAGTGGTGGCCTGTTAAGATATACACATAAGAAACAGTCATTGTAACTGCCTGGACTGGGTAGATTTAAGTAGCTGCTCCCCCTGTTGTGTTAATTTTATCCAAGAGAAAGGTCCTACTGATTTTTGACTTTCCAAGTTTCTGGTTAGCATTTTCTCTTGATCTTCTATGACTGATTGGATGTGATGGATGGTATTTAGGGCAGGGTTTTGTGCCTCCCTGACCTTTACAACAAATATGTCCCCCTGGGGATAGTTGTACATCATACTCTGATAGATTTTTCCTCTTACTCCTGTTTCCCAATCTTTATCTAGTGGATTAAATATTCGCATGTTGATGGCCCCACTGGGCTCAGTTTTATAGTCAGTTTTATGGCGTAAACAGGAGCCTTAGTAGCAACCTCCACAGGTCTCCGGATACTGGCCACATCCCGAATCAAATCCTAATTTTGGGTTTGGCCCTGGTCTAGCATCAATGGTGAGACAAATGGCAGGGCTTCCCCCGCTTACGGATTTTAGGTCCGTGAGTTGGATGGTAAGGAATGAAGGACTGGTGCAGCCCGTATTAGGACATCTCATGACACCCACCATGTGGGTGATGACGTTATCGTTTTTTCTATAGGTTTCTCTTGCATAGACTCTCCAGACATATGGCTGCTCTAGAGCTAATCCAGATAAGACTTGAGCGCAAAGGAATATTTCTAATATTCTGCTCATGGCTAATTGCTAAAAGAAACAGATTAGATATACAAAGATGAAAATCACACAGAAACATGCGGCAGCCAAAAGAGAATTTTCAATGAGTCCCCAGTCTTTAGGAGTTACAGAGACCAGTAGTATTCCGAAGATCCCTACTGCCAAGGTCATAGGGGCTAGGAACTCAGCCGGGCATTTGTCCATAATCCTGGTGTTAAGCAGTAACCTCCCAGACGTCCTGGGCTCCTGAAGTCTCCTTCCGTCGCTGTAGTTTCGAGGCTGGCACCTGCTGCTCGGTGGCTTCTTCTCCTGGTCCTTCTGGCCCAGCCACCGCCTTCACCTGAGAATGGTGGATCCACGGCGTGGTTCCTGCGACCTTAAGGGCAGTAGGGGTACTTAAAAGTACCAAGTGAGAGCCCATCCACACAGGTTGGAGAGGCTCCTTTTTCCAGTCTTTTACCCATACATACTGCCCTAGACGGTGTGGGTGTGCGGGCCCCCCTTGGGATTTAGGTTCAAACCCTAATTGGGCTTCTCCTATCTGGTCTAAGGCCTTTCCTAGCTGCTCTAAGTACCTTCTTTGTCCTATCTCCCCTTGTGCTGGTAAGTTGCTAGGTCCTGTTATTCTCACTATGGGACTGGGCCTTCCGCATACTAACTCATAGGGGGTATACCCTGCCTGGTTTAGGGTACTTCTAACTCGGAGCAGGGCTATTGGCAACAAGTCTGTCCAGGGCAGCCCGGTCTCTTGGCAGAGTTTTGCCAAAGTTTCTTTTAGTGTCCCATTCATTCTTTCCACTTTCCCCAAACTCTGGGGCCGGTATGCAGTGTGCAACTTCCACCTCATATTTAGCAGTCTTGCTAAATCCTGCACCACCTGGGAAATAAAACCTGGCCCATTGTCACTTCCTAGGCTTAGAGGTAGTCTGTGTCGGGGAATTATTTCTCTTAGTAGAACTCTGGCTACCTCTCTGGCCCTTTCAGTCCTGGCTGGGAAAGCTTCGACCCAACCCGAGAAGGTGCATATGAGGACAAGCAAGTACTTATATCCCCAGCTTGGTTTGACTTCAGTGAAATCCACCTGCAGGTCTTCTAGGGGTTGAGTTCCCCAGTACTGTATTCCTGGTGGGACTCGATTGTTTCCTGCTGCACAAAAGTTACACATCTGGCCGCAACATTGGCACATAGTGCGGCGAGGTTGGGTATGTATAGGTACGTTCAGTGTAGGTTTTCTAGGGCTGTTTTCCCTAGATGGGTCAGGGTGTGACAATTCTGGACCACCTGCGCCACCTGGCTCTGGGGCACATAAATTCGTCCGTCAGAGAGCCTCCACAGGCCTTCTGACATTTTGGATGCCCGATTCTGCCTGGCCCATTGTTCCTCAGCCGGCTGATAGTCTTGGGTGTTTAAGGGGGAACTGAGCAAAGGGCCCACTACAGCTTTTGGGGAGTCTTGTCTCTTAGCAGCAGCCTTTGCAGCCTGATCCATGAGCCTGTTCCCTACTGCCTCTTCTGTGTTGCCCTTAGTGTGTCCCCAGCAGTGCATAACTGCTACCTGAGCCAGACTGCATATGGCCTCCAGGAATCGGAGGATATCAGTTTTGTTTTTTATTTCTTTCCCTTCGGCGGTCGGTAGCCCTCTTTCTCTATAGATGGCCCCATGTATGTGGAGGGTGGCAAAAGCATACTTGAAGTCAGTGTATATGTTGACCCTCTTTCCCTTGCTTAGTTCCAGGGCCCGAATGAAGGCATAAAGTTCCGCCCTTTGTGCTGACCACCCGGAGGGCAGAGGCTCCACCTCAAGGATTTGGTCCTTTGTAGTTACTGCATATCCGGCAATCCACTCCCCCTTCTCAGTTACAGTACTGCTCCCATCTGTGTACAGGTTGAGGTTCCCCCGAGCCAACGGCTGGTCTCATAAATCTGGCCGGCTGGCATATATGTGATCCGTGATCTCCTCACAGTTATGGTCAGGTTCCCCAGGTTCTGCGGGTAAGAAAGTGGCTGGATTGATTTTGCATACTGCCTTTAGATGTACTCGGGGGTTTTCCTGCAGCATTCCCTGGTACTGAGTAAGCTGGGGGTTGGATAGCCACTGATGTCCCTGCCCCTCAAGGAGGCTGTGTACAGCGTGTGGCACATATAAGCTAATTTCTTGCCCCAGGGTCAGTTTGTCAGCTTCTTGGAGGAAGGAAACAGCGGCCGCTATGGCCCGCAAGCAGGGTGGCCATCCAGCTACTTCATTTATCCAGTTGCTTGGAGAGGTAGGCTACTGGGCGTTGCCAGGGTCCGACTTCTTGAGTCAGAACCCCCAAGGCTACTTTCTCCTTTTCATGAATGGAAAGAGAGAAAGGCTTATCGGGGTCCGGTAAGCCGAGGGCCGTGGCGCTAACCAGAAGTTCTTTTTTTTTTCTCAAAAGCGCCCTGTTGCTCCGTTCCCCAATTAAATGGAGCAGTCTCTGCCCCTTTAAGGGCTTGATATACTGGCTTTGCTATTTCCGAGTACCCTAGGATCCATATTCGACAAAACCCCGCGGCTCCTAAGAATTCCCGGAGCTGTCTTCTAGTCGTTGGGCTGGATTGTTGATTAATCACAGCCCTCCTCTCAGTTCCTAAAGTCCGCTGCCCCTGGCTTATTCGGAAACCCAGGTATCGAACTTCCTTCTGACAAATCTGGGCCTTTCTTTTGGACACCCGGTAGCTTTTTGATGCCAGGAGCCAGAGCAGAGCTCGGCGTCCCTTCCCGGCACTTGTAACTCCCTTGCCCCGCCAACAGCAAATCATCCACATACTGGAGCAAAACAAGGTTAGGATGCTGCTCTGAGAAGGGCTTCAGGTCCCGGGCTAATGCTTCACTGAATATAGTGGGGGAGTTCTTGAATCCCTGAGGCAGCCAGGTCCAGGTTAATTGGGTCCTTGTGCCCATGTGGGGATCTTCCCATTCGAATGAAAATATTGGCTGACTCACAGCGGCCAGGGTTATGCAAAAGAAAGCATCCTTTAAGTCTAGGCAGGCAAAATGCGAGTCGGTCGGGGGGCAGTTGGCTTAATAGTGTGTAGGGGTTAGGCACCGTTGGATGCAGAGTCAGGGTGACCTCATTAACAGCCCTGAGGTCTTGTACCGGGCAATACCCAGTCCCATCTGGCTTTTTCACAGGGAGGAGCGGTGTGTTCCATTGTGATTGACAGGGAACCAATATTCCTTCAGACAAGTACTTATTTATTACTCCTGATATGCCTAGCTGGGCCTCTTTAGATATGTGATATTGTTTGAGGCAGCGGGGCTGAGCCCCCGGTTTTAAGTCTATTATCACCAGGGTTCGGCTGGTGGCAAGTCCTGGAGGGTTTCCCTCTACCCACACATTGGGAAATTCCTCCGTGAGACAATCCTGGCTGCCTAGGCCTCTATCTTCTTCACAGATCTGGTCTTCTTCCTCCCGGGGCATAATGAGGGCCACCAGACTCGCGCTGCCTAATTCGAGTGTGGCTTGTCCGGAGGGGTGAAAGGCTATCTGGGCCGAAAGCTTACTTAACAAGTCTCTGCCTAGGAGGGGCACAGGGCATTTGGGTAAGTAGAGGAATTCGTGGCAGACCTGGTGCCCTCCCAGTTCGACTGTCCAGGCTTGACAAAATTTCTTTGACTCACTCGGTCGCCCTGTGGCTCCTACAATGGAAACTTCCTGGCCTGATGGTAGAGCGACAGGGGCGGTGACTACTGAATGCTCTGCTCCAGTATCTATCATGAAAGTCAATGGTTGGCCCCCCACTCTGGCTGGGACCATGGGCTCGTGGGGGCCGAATTTCATTGAGCCCGGTCCTGCTCATTCAGCATCCAAACTCTCCAGACTGTGGATCCCAGGGTCTGGGGGAAACACTGGACCCTCCTTCTGCTTCCGGTTTGGGCAGTCCCGTTTCCAGTGGCCCCTTTCCTTACAGTAGGCACACTGGTCTTTGTCCACTTTAAAATGGCCTTTCTGCCCTTTCTTCTGTGGGCCCTTTGTTGGGGCCGCCAGGGCGGCTGCCAATAGTGCTGCTTTTCTTTTCTGTTTTTCTAAGGCTGCGGTCTCAGCCGCCTCTTCTCTATTGTTATAAAACTTTGTTTGCCACTTCTATTAACTGGCTGATGTTCATGCCGGCAAAACCCTCTAATTTCTGCAGCTGTTTGCGGAATACTGGGTGCCGACTGAGTCACGAAAGCCATATTAACCATTCGCTGGCTATCCAGACTCTCGGGGTCAAAAGGAGTGTATATTCTGTACGCTTCAGTTAGTCATTCTAGGAAATCTCCTGGGCTTTCGTCTGCCCCTTGCATGATATTGGAAACCTTTGCCATGTTGGTAGGTTTTCTGGCTCCGGCCCTGACCCCTTGTAGGATGGCCTCCCGATATCGGTCAAGAGCTAATCCCCCTTGCTCTGTATTATGGTCCCAGTCCGGCTGAACTTCGGGAGCCGTGGCTCGGGTGTACTGTGTGGGATCAACAGTGCCTGCCGGGGCATGGGTTTCAAGATATCGATGGGCCTCTTGCAAAATCTTGTGCCTCTCCTCCGTGTTAAATAGTGTTAACAGGAGCTGGCGACAATCATACCAAGTGGGCTGGTGGGTCTGCATTATGGATTCCAATCAACCAGAGCCTGCGGTTTTTCTGAATATTGGATCTCCTTCCAATTAAGGAGATCAGTGGTGGTGAATGGCTGGTAATAAAAAACCACAGGTCCTGGACTAACTGTCCCATCGTCTGCCACCTGCCCAGGCCCCTGAGCCTC
Organism: Phyllostomus discolor; assembly: GCF_004126475.2. NCBI lineage: Eukaryota > Metazoa > Chordata > Mammalia > Chiroptera > Phyllostomidae > Phyllostomus > Phyllostomus discolor. Next base: position 56,059,383 of record NC_040910.2, on the reverse strand, counting down.
CCTCAGTGGCGTCTGATAGGCCTGGTGATGCCTTAGCTGGGTCTCGATTGGCGATGGTGCAGTTTCCGGGAGCCTTCGTGGGGCCTCCCCCCCCCCACCCTTCGTGGGGCCTCCTCTGGTGGGGGCGAGACTGATGTGGGAGGAGTGTCTGGCCCTAGCGGAACAGTGGGGGGTCCCCCCTATGGCGGTGGAAGGAAGGGTTGGTCATCCTTGGGGTGCCCCTGGTGGATCGGATGCTTTGGGCCCATAGCCACCAGGATCTGGGTTTGGGGTCCAGACTTCTTCTTCTGCCCTGCGGCACCTAGACACTTTGGGGCTACTTTAGCGCACTGCTGGAGCCACTTAGGCATGTCCTGAGCTAACTCCTGCCACCTATCTATGTAAACATATTGATCTGGGTGTCCTGGCTTCCCAGTGACTATCAGGTGAACTGCTCTAATTATACTCAGATTAAGGGTGCCCTCAGGGGGCCAGCCTACCCCAAAAGAGGGCCACTCTGAGGTACAGAAAATTTCCAGTTGTCCTGGGTTCATGGAGGGATCTTGTCCTCGGAACAGGTCAAAATTCTGAAGCATACAATCTAAGACAGTTGACGATGCAACCCCCATGTCTCCCTCCCTTACGACGCAGACAAACAAAGCGTAAGGGGATCTTTCGCACGCCCTCTCGTGAGTGACTTAGGTGGTCTTAGTTAGAGGTTGCCCGTGTAGAATCCCGGTTAACAACCGTTATGCCGTACGACCGACCCAGGAACCGCAGGTGAGGGCCCAATGAGACTCGGTAAGCCTGGCTGGCTCATGGAGTCATGGACACATTCACACACAGTCACACAGAGTTTACAACTTTTCCTCCCCCAAGTAGGAAGGAGTCCGATGGTCTGAGCCTTGGCCCAGACTCCTGAATTTTTCTGGCTGAGAGGTGATCAGCCTGTCTCTGGTCTCTGGTCCGGTTCCCGAGGCACTTACCGATTCTGACTGACGACTCCGACAGTTCGTGGTTCATCTCCCGCCCACCCCCACCCCCGTCTTAGAGCGGTCAGGGAGGTGACACGGGAGTCTCCGCCCCAGGAAGCTCAAAACAACCCGGGCACCTGTTCCTTCCCTTGCGGCAGAGGCCCCGCCCCCCCCCGCCCCCCCACGCACAACCCCCGGTCACCCCCTTCCCCCTTCACCAGAGGTAAAATGCCTGCTCGTGTGAGTCGTTTCCTGGTCAGGGAACCAAAATGTTGCAGAAAATAACTCACACGCGAGGGAGATGGCGAAGCATGATCCTTTATTACGTGCGAGGGCTCAGAGGGGTTAAATTCCCAAATCCTGAGCAATGAGCTTTGTTCTCCTGGGGTTTAAATAGCCCCGTGCTTCCTGCCTACCTGGCGAAGCACAGTTACAGAAGCTAAATGCGGGAGTTCGGGAATTCCGGAGTTAGGGAGTCAGGTCTGGTTACCATATATGGGAGACAAAGGAACAAGGCACTTGGAACATTTGCAGATGTTACAGAGAGCACAGCTTATCATGAAGCTACAGAGCACAGAAGCTTATCGTGGGGTTTTTCTTTTCCTGCCACATAACTAGCACCTAGCCCATCTCAGGGCTCAAGTAGGGTGAGAAGAATGGGTGACTTCCAAGAATAAGGCTTCAAATGTCCTGGGGACCTATGAACACCGGCCGCCGCGCCACCCTCCCTTGAGGCCAAGGCTTCCCCTCCCTCGCTGTGAAACCCGGTCACAGGCTCATCCGGCACCTGTCCTGCCTGCCACGCAAGTCGGAATCAAATAAAATAAATCACGTCTCATGACATTGTTACCTCTCGGCTTCACATCACCCACCAGAGATGTGGCAGCCTGTCCCGGCGGCCCTTGCTTTCTCCGTGAGGCTCTCCTCCCCTCCTGCGATGCCACAAGTTGTGCTACGCTGCTCCATCGGGCAGGAGGGATGCCTGAGACCAGCACCACACCAGGACCAGGACCATCAGCCAGCCCCAAGAGGCCGGAGGCGCATGGGATTGGCAGACTGAGGCTGACCCTTGCGCCACACCAGGTCAGGGCCTGTGGCCCTGCAGGCTGCGCCCCCACTGGCCAGTCTCCTCGCAGGCCTCGAGGGCTCCAAGCTGGAGCTCATTCCGCACGCCAACAGCCCGCAGGGTGCTACCACGCTCCCCAACCCCAGCTCGCTGTCGGTGTTGTGCTGGGCGGCCCTTTGGAGGGATCTCGGTTTGAGTTTGAGTGCGGGTCCAAGGTCGCTGGGTCGCTGGCAAGCAGCGTGTCTTCAATTGCGCGCAGGTGCTAGCTGCTCGAGAAGTGCTGCAGCAGTTGGCGGAGGAGCTCTTGCTCCTCGCCACCGCGTGGCGGGCCCCGGCCCTGTGAGGTGCGCGCGCTGGCTAAGGCTGCCCGCCCCGCAAAGAGCTCCAAGTAGCGCCCTAACATCCACAAAGTCAGAGGACATCCAGGGGTCTCCTCCTCCACCAGCAACACTCCCCCGACTGGAGCCTCTGCACCTCACCCCCCTGCCCTGCAAACCACACCACAGCACGCCCAAGCGCTCGCTGCCCACCGCCATCTCAGACAGGGTGGCAGGCCTGTGAGCACCCTCCACCAGGGAGAGACAGGCCCCCAGAGGCCTGAGCAGGGGGCTTCTGTCAGCCTGCAGCCGCTCCTTGAAGCCCAGGCCTGGGAAGCCATCAGGATGGAACTGAGACTTGAGGGGAAATTAGGTGGAAGTCAAGTGGGTGTGAGGAGGCGCCTTCGCCCTCACCTTCTGCCCTCTGGGTGGGGGTCCTTCTTGCTCCAGGAACAAGGGTGCCTCCGTACCGGGTCAACCCCCTCTTGGACTCAGCCTTATCATCTGCCTGGCGGGCCTCAGGATTCTCCGGCTTGGGACTTGCCCTTTGTCCTCTGGGCCACAATGCTCTTGTTTCTCCAGGAAGGGCCCGCACAACCACCCAGCTGAGCATTCCTTCTGCCAGCCCAGCGTGGGGCGCACTGGGAGTGCTCCGGGCAGTCCTGATTTAAGAATATTGTAATCTGGCAAAACAGCAGGATACATCAATATTATATTGACATCAATAAAGTCAATATTTAGAAATCAAAGGCATTTTTGTATACCAACAATGAAACATCAGAAACAGAAGTCAGGAAAAAAAAAAAAAACCCATTTGATATAGCAACAAGAAAATACCTAGCAACAAATAAAATACCTAGGAATAAACCTAACCAAGGAGGTAAAAGACCTGTACTCAGAAAACTACACAACACTGAAGAAAGAACTAAGGACGACACAAACAAATGGAAGCATGTACCGTGTTCATGGATTAGAAGAATTAACATCATCAAAATGTCCGTGCTACCCAAAGCAATTTATAGATTCAATGCAATACCTATTAAAGTACCAATGGCATATTTCAGAGATAAAGAACAAACACTTCAGAAATTTATATGGACCCATAAACGACCCTGAATACCTACAGCAATTTTGAGAAAGAAGAACAAAGTAGGAGGGGTCACAATACCTGATATCAAACTGTATTACAAGGCCACTGTACAAGTTATGTCATACACAAAAATAAATTCAAGGCGGATAAAAGACTTAAATATAAGGCAAGACACCATAAAAGTCCTTCAGGAGAACATAGGCAGGAAAATCTCAGATATTCCATGCAACAATATTTTCACCGATACGTCCCCTAGAGCAAGGGACATAAAGGAAAGAATAAACAAATGGGGTCTCATCGAAATAAAAAGCTTCTGCACAGCTAAAGAAAACAGCATTAAAGTGAAAAGAGAACCAAGCGTATGGGAAAAACATATTTGCCAATGATACCTCAGACAAGGGTTTGTTCTCCAAAATATATAAAGAAGTCACACAACTCTGCTCTAAGAAGACAAACAACCCAACTAAAAAATGGGCAAAGGACTTGAACATATATTTCTCCAAGCGGGACATACAGAGGGCCCAGAGACATATGAAAAGATGCTTAGCATCACTAGCCAGCAGAGAGATACAAATTAAAACCACAATGAGATGCAACTTCACACCGGTGAGAAGGGCCATCATAAGCAAAGCAACAAACAACAAGTATTGGAGAGGTTGTGGAGAAAAGGGAGCCTGAGTGCACGGTTGGTGGGGTTGCAGACTGGTACAACCACTATGGAAAACAGTATGGAATTTACTCAGAAAATGAAAAATGGAACTGCCTTTTGACCTGGCAATTCTGCTGCTAGGATTATATCCTAAGAACCCTGAAACACCAATCCAGAAGAACCTGTGTGCCCCAATGTTCATAGCAGCACAATTTACAATAGCCAAGTGATGGAAGCAACCTAGCTGCCCATCAGCAAACGAATGGATCCAAAAACTATGGTACATTTACACAATGGAATTCTTTGCAGCAGAAAGAAAGAAGGTGCTCCCGCCCTTTGTGACAGCATGGAGAGCATATGCTAAGTGAAATAAGCCAGGTGGTGAGGGAGAAATCCCATATGACCTCACTTTTAATTGGAACCTAATCAACAAAACAAACAAGCAAGCAAGATATAACCAGACACAGTGAAATTAAGAACAAACTGACAGTAACCAGAGGGGAGGTGGGAGGGGATAATGGGGGGAAAGGGTGAAGGGTGTACAGGAACAACTATAAAGGACACATGGACAAAAACAAGGGGGGCTGGAAACAGGGGAGGGAGGTGGGGATGGTGGGGGCGGAGGGGAGAGAGGGAGAGAAAGGCAGAAAACTACTTGAACAATAATAAAATTCAAAAGTATTTAATTAAAAAAAGAGAAACCCTTGACATGTCTTGGTAAAAGAAAAAAGATTGTAATCTAGTGATGGAGAGAGGCAAGCAGATCAATGATTGTAGATGGCATAGAATGACAGGTGTCCTAATTGATTTGCATTCAGGGGAGGGAGAGGGACCTAAAGCCAGTCTTCACGTGCTTTCAATCTAGTGGAAGAGGTCACAAAAATAACTACACAATGCGAAGTGTCGTTTAGGAAATAGCCTCACAGACTGGGCTGGAGAGACCTTTACCTTCCCACTTAGCAGCGCATGAGTTTCAGGGTCCCCTCATCCTCCCTCTCCCTTGTTATCATTTATCTCTTGCTTAGAGCCCCTCTGGTGGGCTGTGAAGTTGCGTGCCTGTGGTCTCAGTTTGCATTTATCTGGTAACTAATGGTACTCAGCATCATTTCACATACTTATCGCCCATTTCTGTATCTTTTGGGGGGATGCCTGTTTAAATCCTTCGCCATTTTTAAGTGGAATCATTTATCATTTTGTTGTTGAGCTGCTCTTAAAAGATAAACTGGACAACTATGCCCTTATCAGATATTTGATTTGCAAACCTCTCCTCCCATGCTGCACATTGTTTGACTTGACTTCTGGTGTCCTTGAAGCACAATTTTAAAAACTTCTGATGAAGTCCAATACATTTTTTTTCCTTTTGTTGATTTTGTCTTTGGTGTTTTATGGAAGAAACTGTTGCCTAATCTAAGGTCAAAAACATTTACACCTATCACTTATTGAATTTTAAGGTCAGTTTGTCAATTTCTGCAAAATAGCTGGGATTTTGATAGGTATTGCATTGAATCAGTACAGTTGGGGAAATATTGCCACTTTAACAATATTAAATCTTTCAATATGGTAAACATGGGTTTTTCATTTATTTAGGCCTAATTTAGTTCCTTTCAATGGTGTTTTGTAGTTTTCAGGGTACAGGTCCTGTGGTACTTTTGTTAAGTGCTTCCTAAATATTTTGTTCTTTGGTTATTATAAAAGGGAATTATTTTCCTAATTTTATCTTCAAAATGTTAATTGCTAGTATATAGAAATGCAATTGACTTTTGTTTATTAATCTTATACCCTGCAAAATTTTTTTATTATAAAGTAGTAAATGATTTTTATTTCCTTTGTTATGTTTTATTGAATTTATTAGTGGTTTGAATGTATTTATTGGCTCCAATAGTCTGAGGGGGGGGGGTGTTTCTTTTAGAATTCCTGATGACTTTCTACAAAGAAGATTCTGTCAAGTGTAAATAGAGAGTTTTACTTCTCCTTTCCAATCTGGATGGCTTTTTCTTTTCTTTTTATTGAAGTATTGGGTTGACATCAGTTAATAAATTTACATAGGTTTCAGATGTACAATTCCATAATACATCAACTGTAGATTGTATTCACCACCCCAAATCAAGCCACCTTCCACCACCATTTATCCCCCCTTTACCCTCTTCTAACTTCCCCCCATATTAACCCCTTATCAGATGTATTGGCGAATATGTTCTCCCATCCAGGGAGTTGTCTTTTCATTTTGTCGATGCTTTCCTTTCAGTGTAAAACATTTTCACTTTTATGTAGTGCATTGTGTTTATGTTTTCTTTTGTTTCCCTTGCCCGAAGAGATATATCAGAAAAAAATATTGCTATGAGAAATGTCCAAGATTTTACTGCCTATGTTTTCTTCTAGGACTTTTGTGGTTTTGAGTCTAACATTTAAGTCTTAATCCATTTTTAGTTTATGTTTGTGTGTGGCATAAGAAGGTGGCCTAGTTTCTTTTTGTTTTAAGTATCTGTCCAATTTCCTACCACCATTTATTGAATAGAGACTATCTTTAGCCCACTGTATGTTTTTGCCTCCTTTGTCAAATATTAACTGACCATAAAGACATGGGTTTATTTCTGGGCTCTCTATTCTGTTCCCTTGATCCATATCTGTTTTATGCCAGTACCATGTTGTTTTGATTACTCTGTCCTTGTATGGTTGGCCAAAAAGTTCATTTAGTTTTTTCCATATGATGGCTCTAGTAGTGCTTAGTTGTCTTTAACTTCGTTTGAAACAATTTTGTTAGATCGTATTGTGATAGCTCTCATATCAGCATGCATATAAAAAAACATCAAAATTGGTGAATTTTTGTGCAGCTGTTTTATTATTGAAGATGGAGGAAAATACACATTTTCAGCATATTATGTTTTACTATTTCAAGAAAGGTTAAAACTCAACTGAAACACAAAAAAGATTTGTGCAGTGTATGGGGAAGATGCTGTGACTGATGCAAAGTTTCTTGGTACTATTGACATTTTGGCCAAGCAAGTCTTTGCTGTGGCTGTCTTATGCATTGGAAGCTGTTTATCAGCACCCCTGGCCTCTACCCACTAGAAGCAAATAGCAGGAGATACTCGACATACTCAAAATACCCAAATCAATAAAGATATTGGTGAAAATGAAAAATGTGCCTTTTAGTTTACAGAAAAACCTAAGTGGATTTTTTGGCCAACCCAGTAGTATGGTCTCATATCAGGTAGTGTGATTCCTCCAACTTTGTTCATCTTTGTCAAGATTGCTGTGGCTACTGGGGGTTTTCTGTGGTTCCATATAAATTTTTGGAGCATTTGTCCTGCTTCTGTGAAATACGCCTTTGGTATCATGATAGGAATCGTGTTGAATCTACAGATTGCTTTGGGTGTGGACATTTTAATGGTGTTAATTATTTCTTTCCTTGAACATGGTATGTGCTTCCACTTATTTGTATCTTCCTCAATTTTCTTTCTTCAGTGTCTTATAATTTTCCAAGTACTGGTCTATTACACACTTGGTTAAATTTACTCCTAGTTATTTTATTTTTAGTGCAATTGTAAATGGGATTGTTTTCTTAATTTCCTTCTCTGATAGTTTATTAGTGGTGTATAAAAACACAAGTGATTTCTCAATATTTATTTTGTATCCTGCTATTTCACTGAATGCACTGATCAGTTCTAGTAGTGTCTTGGTGGAATCTTTAGGCTTCTCTATGTTCAGCATCATGTCATCTGTAACTAATGACAGTTTTTTTTATTCCTCACCCAAGGATATGTTTATTGATTTGAGAGGGGGTGGAAGAGAGAGTGAGTGTGTGTGTGTGTGTGAGAGAGAGAGAGAGAGAGAGAGGGAGGGAGAAAGAAATATTGGTTGCCTCCCACCTTTTGGTGTGCGGGATGATGCTCCAACCAGCTGAGCCACCCGACCAGGGCAGTTAAAGGCTTTTCTAAAAAAAACTAAAGATAGCCAAAATGCTAACGGGTTCAATCCCCAGTCAGGGTGCATACGGGAGGCAAATGATTCAAATGATCCATCTCTCTCTCTCTACCTGTCTCTCTGTCTCTGCCTCTGTCTCTCTGTCCCTGGCGCCTTTCCTCTCTCTCTAAAATTCATTTTAAAAAGCATATTCTTGGGTGAAGATTAAAAAAACAACTGAAGATAAATCAGTGAAGCAACCACAAAACTCAGTCCTATTTGATACTAGATGAAAATCTGAACTGAGGCACATTAAACCTCAGACCTCTCCCATCGGCGTACATTTGAGCTTCTGCAGTAGATATCCTTTCTCAGGATCCTATAGGCCTTTTTACACGCTCCCTAATGGCATACCAAAAATAGCAATGGCACAAAAACAACCTATTTTCAGTCCAGCTAAACTTGGTTTTAAAAAACCCTTCCCCAAAGCAAGCATCTTATTTTCTAGTTGGTGGACAGATTTTTTTTTTTTTCAAAATAGCTTTGTATACTTGGCATTTTGTAAGAGAGGCAGAGGGGTGAGGGGGCTCGGATCCTCACACATTCATTTCTCATGAAGCTTTACTTTTCCTGATAGAGTTCAAAGTTCAGAGGCATTACCCAAAATAGTGTAATGAGACACTTTGAAAAGGCATAAAATACCGTGTCACACCACTATGTCTAGGTTGAGTACATTTCTGTTTGATCTCAATGCTTCTCACTCCACTCACGATCAGGAACATTCTATGAAATTGCGTAGTACATGGCTACTTTTGGATTTTGCTTGCCAAGGATTCCACTGGAGTTTTAATCACAACTTGTGAGTCAAAGATATGACATCACACACATCAAGCTGCATCTCTGGTCTGAAAAGTGTTACGATAAACAAGCAGGTAAGAGAAGACAAACTGTGGCTAGGTGTTTCATCCACAATTTATGCCTCTATTAGAACTCATCACATCACTGAAATTATTCCAGTCTACACTCTAAGTGTCAAAGCCCTGAGTCTATCTAGGAGGATTCCTTGGGGGGAAATGTCACCACTTAGCAGTCAGCTAATACATCAGCCTGACTTCTGATTGAAGGGGTCACTGCCTGTTTAACTAAAATTAAAAATCTAAGCAATTTTTCATCAGATTTGGCCATTAATCATCATATGCTAACTTCAAGCTAAGTGAGAATCCACTGTTTTACTCATCAAGGCTAAAATCCAATAATTATGACACAGCTAAGGAAAGTTGGCTCGTTCGCACTGATCTGCTTTTTGAAGATTATTGTATTAACTGTGCACACAAGAAGCTAACCTGCTTCCCAAACTCACGCAGCACAGGGGCCACAAACATGCCCCTGGAGTGTTGGCAGGGACTGCCTGTCAAAGTGACAGCTACACAGAGGTGTCAGACAATTATTGTGAAAGCAAACAGGTATGCATCCCCAATCCCTTTTTCTTGATGTTTTCAGACTAAATTCAGAGAATTAATTAAACCTTTTTCAGGTACTCCCACCAAAATAAATAATTGCATATATTTATCACTATAACCTCCACTGAGACGTCATATTATGGCAAATGACTTTCTCATACCTGCTATTATTAAAAATAAACTGTACCTTGTTCTAGCCGCCACCCCCGCCACATGACTGGTAGAATTCATGACACCAAGAAATCAAAGAATGTCTTAACCTGTAGTTTTTCTTAAACAATATGACCTTGTTAGTAAAATATTTGATGTATTACTTTATAAAAATCAAGATTGTTCTCCAACCTTATGAAAGTGTGTAAAGTCAGTTCATTCCATAATGGGAAAACCAATTCTTGGTGACACTTTCTGTTTTCAGGGAAGTTAATCACTCTAAACATGTCCTAATTTTGTGCTCCATACAACTGTAATTTTCACAGTGCTGCCTATAATTTCATATTTAACCGGTTGATGTTGTACAAGCAGGCAGGGCTTCTATACTGGCTTGTGGAGATGTTTTATTCTTTAAAAGATAAATTATAAATTATACAGATGGAATATGTGTTAAAGTTTATACTTCCCCCCACCCCTCCCATCTTTTTTTTTTTTCTGCAATGAGAATGGCAGGAAAAGATATACAGGGTATCAGAGACAATCTTTTAAAAACAAAACTCTACTTAAGACAGTTTTGTTTTGATATAGGAAAAAAAAGTTATTGAACTCAGGCTTTTGTACCTCTGCTTGGCAGGAAAAAAAAACAATTTTTTTTTGGATGCAAAATACAATGCATCCAAATTATCCTATGTAATGATCAAAACCAGTTAAGAAAATAAGTTTAATTAACACATGCCTGTTATAGAAAATTTGAGAAATACTACAAAGTATTCAGAAAGATGAAACTCATTTCTAATTCCTGCACCCCATAATACCACTGAGCTGCACTGCCCGGGGCAAGGCTCTGGTTTAAGGCAAACCAGTGTTTGTTTTTTTCCTCCAGTCTTTATTAAAGCCAAGTCCTCCTGCCCACAGCTCCCAGCAGGGCAAAAGCAGCTGGGCCTGGGAGGGGAATGAAGATACACATCCCACGGATGTACCAGGAGCCAGGCCCCAGCCATGTGGGGCCCCTGGCCCTTTCTGAGGATCCTGTCCCACAGAGATAGGAGAGAGACCACAGAAGCAGGACCACTGCCCTCCTTACCATCCCACCCCACCCCACCCCCTCTCCCACGCAGGTTAATTCCTATCACCACAGTCCAGGCCCTTTGCCCACCCACCACTGTTTACTGTGCCTCCTACTCTCAGCCCTCAGCAGCCTGGCTGGTGGCTCTCATCCCCAAGGCCATGTCTGCCTAAAAAAAAGGAACTAGGTCTAAAAAGGAAGCACTTGCTTCAAATTGGTTTTCTGGCTCCATTCACCCTGACCCAAGAGGCATTAAGGCAGGGAGTTCTCATGTGAGCCACTCCTCAGCTGCCTGCCCAGTTGTCCCCAATGGCCCATCCTGGAGAGTTGGGTGCAGGCCAGGTATGGACCTGGCACAGTTGGTCCCTGGGTTTGTCACTGAGCTAGGGGGCTCAGGTCCAGACCCCCAGAGGTGGACCACCACTGTGCAGACTGCCCACTCTGTGCAACGGGCATCTAAGCAGAACCACTCCCTGCCTCCAGTGTAAAATGATGACAGAAGCAGAGTTAAAGGGACCTGCAGACGTCCCAAGGCCCTGACTGTGAAATGTGAGAAATGGTCCTGCCACCACCCTCAGTCACATGAAACTTGGTTATTAAATCTAAGTGAGTGTGGGGCTTGGAAGGACAGGGCTTCGAATGTCCACTTGCTCCAGGAGAGGAGGCAGCCCAGGGGTTGAAGGCTGGGCTCCAGGCCCCCAAGGATCTCTAAGCATGCCACCTCCAGAGCCAGAGGTGAGCACTAGAGGACTCAAGGGCAGGCCAAGACTAAAGTGAGCAGTGCAACTAGCATCTGGCCCATCTCAGGGCTCAAGTAGGGTGAGAAGAGTAGGTAACTCACAAGAATAAGACTTCAAACTCCCTGGGAACCTACGAACACCTTCCACCCACCTGCCCCAGGACACTGATTTTGGTTTCCAGCTTTTACTTCTCCACCTGATCCTTAGGCCATACAACAGATGGAAATAAACATCCATCGTCCACATTTGGAATGAAAGCTTTCCTAGCTCCCTGGGTTAGGGAGGACCATCATCCTTTGGAAACCCACAGGCTTCCCCTGCTTCCTCACAACTCTCCGCAGTTTCAAAATGACCAGAGGATCCCTAAATCTCCCACCAAGGGATGGAGGAAGTTGGCAGCAAACCACAGGTCTCACAGGACTCACGAACACAGGGTAGGTAGACCATGCTTGGCTCTCCACCGAGCCACCCTCCCCTTGAGGCCAGGGCTTCCCCTGCCTCACTGTAAAAGCCAGGCACAAGCTCATTGGGCACCTGTCCTGCATGCCACCCAAATTGGAACCAAATAAAATAAATCACCTCTCACGCCATTCAATATTCAATTTGATGAAAGCAAGGACTTACAACCAAGATTACTCTGCCTAGCAAAGCTGTCATTTTGAGTCAAGGGACAGATAAAGAGCTTCATGGACAAGAAAAAGCTAAAGGAGTTTAGCACCACCAAACCAGTGTTTCATGAAATGTTAAATGTTCTTCTTTAAAAAGAAAAAAAAAAGATAAAAAATGTGAAGAATAAATACGTATCTATCAACAATTGATTCTTTAAAAAATAAACAAATAAGCAGTACAGAAAAACACTCCCAGACACAGAACATTTTGATGGTTGCCCAAAGGGAGCAGGGTTGGGGGGATGGGTTTAAAAGGTGAGGGGGTGAAGAAGTACAAATTGGTAGTCAGTGGTAGTTAGAGACTAGTCAGGAGGATGTAAATATCACATAGGGAATAGTCAGTAATGTAATAATTATGTATTGTGTCAGGGATATGAGATTTATCAGGATGATCACTTAGTAAGTTATATAATGTCTAATCACTAGGTTGTGGACCTGAATCTAATAAAATATTGTATGTCAACTGTAATTTAAAAATAAAAAATAATTTAAAGTCAAAAAAGAAAGAAGCTATATCTATGGACCAGTAGTCCTGATTAAATCAGGAGCAAAAATTCTCAACAAAATGTTAGCAAACCAAATTCAACAGTACATTAGGAAGATGATTAGCCATGATCAAGTGAAATGTATCTCTGGAATGCAAAGATGGTTCAACATACACAAATCAATACATACAATATCATGTGACTATCTTAATTGATTCATGAAAGAATTAGACAAGAAGTCAACACTTTTTATGACAAAATATCTGAACAAATTTGAAATAGAAGGAACATACTTCAATATAATAAAAGCCTTTACAACATACCCACAACCAGCATCATACTCAATGGTAAAAACTTGCAAGCTTTTCCTCTGAGATCAGGAAGAAGACTGGGTTGCCCACTCTGACCTCGACCATTCGACATAGTACTGGAAGTCCTAGCCACATCAATCAGACTAAAGCAATAATAATAAAAACCAAAAGGCATCCAAACAAAAAAGGTAAAAGCAAAATTATATTCATTTCCAAGTGACGTTATCTTGTATATGTAACAAAAAACCCCACAAAACCCACAAAAACCCTAAACACTCTACCAAAAATGGTAGAATTGATTTTTTTAAAACTAAATAGAATTTTTTTATCCTAAAATTTCTATAGAACCACAAAGAGTTCCAAATATTCAAAACAATTTTTTCAAATTTTATTTATTTATTTTTAGAGGGAGAGAAAAGTGGAGAGAAAGAGAGAGAGAGAAACATCCATCAACTGCCTCTCTTATTATGCACCTCTACAGAGGCCTGAACCTGGCAAGCCAGGCATGTGCTCAGACTGAGAATCGACCCAGAGACCTTTTACTTTGTGAGATGACACCCAACCAATGAGCCACACTGGTTAGGGATCGAAACAATCTTTAATTAAAAAATAACAAACCCTTATTTCAAATATATTACAAAGGTATAGTCATAAAAACAGTGGGATAATAATGGCATAAAAACAGACATACAGACCATTGAAACAGGACAGAGGGCCTGAAAACAAACCCACAATAATAAATTAAGGGAAATAGTATGTCTACTGATCATTTTTAAATATAAATAAAATGATGCATGTGTACCACATGCAAATTTGTACTTTAACACTTCTAGAAGTGAGCTCATGTTTGTTTCTGAAGTGGAAAATATTATTTTCAAGCAACATTAATATAGAACCTTGTAATACTATAAAAAACTATATGTTGACTGAGGAAGTTCTTACTCAAAGTTAATTGGCATGATACAAGGTGAGTACTGAAAACATGGTGGGGATGGGGAACACGAATAAAGTGTATGATTATCTAACTGCTATGCTGTATACCTGAAACTGATACAAAATAATATGGAATGTAAACTGTAATCGACAAAACCAAGATAATTGGCAAATCCCACATACTGTTAAAAAATGTTATTCTCTTGTTCGAAGGATTCTGACTTCATTATCAAACTGTTTCATTAACAGTTTGATTTTTTGCCTCAAAAGAGATTTTTGCAACTCTTGCTATTTATATTTCTCCCTTTTCTTGCTTGAATTTGTCATCACTGGCAGTCTGATAGGAACCCAGACTCCCGCATGTAAAGTGTGGGTATTCTGCAGTCTCTTCAACCAACCTCCTAAATGTGACCGAGAGAAGACAGGAAAGGTGTTGTAGATCTGCTGAACGTGGAGAAGAGAATGCCTCTTTTTGTGAACTAAATTTGGGTTGTTTTTTCAATAAAATAGGATAAATGTAGAAGAAAATGTGTGCAGATTAAATATGGGCTTAGGCTCAAGTATGAAAACATTGGGAAAATCCTCTCTCCAACCTGAGCTTTCATCAGCTTATCCCCAGCCCCCCAGAGTTTGGGAGTCCCTGCAGTCAGTTAGGTGTTCAAAAACAAAGCTCGCCAGTTTCATCTTCTCTGAAGTTCTCTGAAAAGTGATGATGATAGATACATGAGAAGAATGGAATAAAACAATGGCTTTATGGTGTGGAAAAAGAAGATTTAAAGAAAAACAGTGTTGTGAAATACAGTGTTTCATAAAGATGCTGTAAAGTTCTCAAGGTCAAGAAAATATAACTCAGTTTACCTAAAGAGCTACTCAAATTTCTACAGAAGTAATGAGTTTATGTTTCATACATACTGCTTTACACGTAATTAACCACGTAATTTTTAACAAAAGCTCCCCTATGATGGACATCAGTCTGTCATTCTGCACAGAGGCACAGAGACTCTATTTCAGTCTACTCTGTGACAATTTTATTCTTTCCGGGTCTTTCCCTCAGCTCACTCAGGCATATTATCCAGGGCAAAAATTTTTCTAGAGACAATAAATTAGTAGTAGAAATCCCTCTAGAATATTTATTTCTACACATATAGCCCTTAAACTAATTACCTAGTAGCGCAGGTCTCAGAGGACCCAAGAGAATAAATCAGAGGAGGCCCTCCAACATCAGTAAGCTCTCTCTCTTGTGGCTGAGCTCAGGTTGGTCCTGCCCCTCTCTCTGTGGAATTCTAGACCCTCTGAAGAGAACCTGAATCTTCCCAGCTCAGCTCATAACACCCCAAGGGCCAGCTCCTTACCTCTCTATCTCCTCGTTAGTTCACCTCAAGGGAAAATGGGTGGGAGGGGGTAGGGGCCAGGCTACTTATGTTTACCATTATTTAGCACAATTTATTATGTGCAAATAATGTGTAAAGTAAGTGTGATAGTTCTGGATTTACAGTTGAAAAAAAAAGAAGGCTAACTAAACCATATAGGACCCAATAACTGTTAAAAAAAAATGGGAGGCAGGATTTGACTACTATGGCCTTGTAGTATAGTGTAATATCAGGTATTATGATCCCTCCAACTTTGTTCTTCTTTCTCAAGATGGCTGAGGCTATTCAGGGTCTTTTTTGGTTCCATATACCTCTTTGAAACATAGGTTCTAGACCTGTGAGGTAGGCCATTGGTATTTTAATAGAAATTGCATTGACTCTATAGATTGCTTTGGTAGTATGGACATTTTAATGATGTTAATTCTTCCAGCCTGTGAACACAATATGAGCTTTCACTTATTTATATCTTCCCCAATTTATTTCTTCAGTGTCCTATATTTTTCAAGCACAAGTTTTTTACCTTCTTGGTCAAATATGTTCCCAGGTACCTTAATTTTTTTATTGTTGTTGCAATAGTAAATGAGATTTTTTTAAGTCTCTCTTTCTGATAGTTCATTATTGGTATATAAAAATGCCACTGATTTCCTGCTACTTTTCTGAATTTGTTTATTAGCTCTGATAGCATTTTAGTAGGGTCCCGAGGTTTTTCTGTATACAGTATCTTGTCATCTGCAAATAATGGACCGTTTTACTTCCTCCTTCCAATTTGGATGCCTTTTATTTCTCATTGTTCTCTGATTTCTGTGGCTGGGACTTCCAGCGCTATGCGGAGTAAGAGTGGTGAAAGCAGACATCCCTTTCTTGTTCCCAACCTTAAGGAAAATGCTTTTAGTTTTTTGGCCATTGAGTATGATGTTGGCTGTGGGTCTGTCACATATGGCTTTTATTACATTGTGGTATGATTTCTCTATTCTCACTTTACTGAGAGTTTTTCTCATAAATTGGTGCTAGATTTTATCAAATGCTTCTCCTGCATCTATTGCTATGATCATGTGGTTTTTATTCTTCATTTTGTTTATGTGGTGTACCAAGTTTATTGATTTGTGGATATTGTACCAACCTTGCATTCCTGGAATAAATCATACCTGATGATGGTGTATGATCTTTTTAATGTATTTCTGGATCCAGTTTGCTACTATTTTGTCAAAGATGTTAGCGTCTATGTTCATCAGGGATATTGGCCTGTAATTTTCCTTTTTTGTAGTGTCTTTACTTAGTTTTAGAATTAGAATAATGCTGCCCTCATAAAATGATCTTCAGAGTTTTCCTCCTCTTGAATTCTTAAAAATAGTTTAAGAAGGATTGGTGTTAGTTCTTCTTTAAATGTTTGGTAAAATTCACCTGTGAAGCCATCACTCTGGGACTTATATTTGTTGGGAGTTTTTTAATTACATTCAGTTTCACTAGTTGCAACTGAGATTCTCTGATTCTTCCTGATTAATTTTGGGAGATTGTATGTTTCTAGGAGCTTATCCATTTCATCCTGATTGTCCAATTTGTTGTCATACAGTTGTCTGTAATATATTTGGTATTAGTTGTTACTCCTCCTGTTTCATTTCTGATTTATTTATTTGTGTCCTTTGTTTCTTGTTGAATCTGGCTAAAAGTTTTGAAAGAACCAGCAGTTGTTTTTTTTTTTTTTTTATCTTTTGTATTTTTTTAGTTTCAATGTTATTTATTCCTGCTCTGATGTTCATTACTTCCTTTCATCTACTTACTTTGGGCTTTTCTTGTTGTTATTTTTCCAATCCTTTTAGGTGTAGAGTTTGAGTGTTTATGTGAGATTTTTCTATCTTCTTTAGGCAGGCCTATAAGACTATGAGCTTCCCTCTCAGGGCTGCTTTTGCTGTGTCCTATAGATTTTGAGTTGTTGTGTGTTCATTTTCATTTGGTTCCAGGTAGTTGGGTTTTTTTTTTATACTAAGTATTTATTTGTATGCTGCTGCCAGTGTATATAAAATAATCATCCTTGTGAAATAGGAATTCATGAAAATTCAGAAAGGTAGATGTTAAGGACTGACAAAAGCAGAAGTTTGTACAGTGTGGCATGTGTTACAGGGATAAGTTTTTTGTACAGGCTTCTAATTTAGCTCTCTTCGAATACTCACTGGTTCATGAAAAGTGGTTTAGAACACCTTCAAAGGTTCATTTCACTACAAAAAGGAACAGACTTTCTGGAGTCTGAAGGGATTGGTAGTTGAAGATACTCCAGTCAGCAGGGGGTCATGTTGAGCATTCTCCAGACAGAACTGTTTCAGGTCTGCGGCTGCCTGGAAAACCTTCACAGAGTTCAGCCCTGCCTCCAGCCAGAGCTGTTGACCCACTTTCTCATAGCGGTGACACCAGAGGAACCAGATTTGGTGCACGTAAAAGCTGGGCCAATTTATCAGTAGTGGGTTCAGGGGACCAGATGGCTGGGGAACAAAGCAAGGGGTGGGGCTTGGAACTTTGTCTCCTGGTTCCACATAGTTTTTTATTTGTTTTTTGATCTCAAAGGTAATCCATTCATTGTTTAATCACATGCTATTTAGCCTCCATGTGTTTGAATATTTTTTAGTTTTTTTTTTACAGTTGATTTCTAGTTTTATGCCAGTTAGATCCCAGAAGATGCTTAATATGATGCCAATCTTTTTGAATTTGTTAAGACTTGTGTAGTGCCTTAAACCTGTGGTCTATCTTTAAAAAGGTATCATGTTCACTTGAAAAGCATGTATATTTTGCTAAGTTGGAGGGGAAATGTTCTGTAAATATCAATTAGATCAATCTCATACAGTATGTGATACAAAGTCACCGTTTCCTTGTGGATTTTCTGTCTGCAAGATCTATCCATTGATGTCAGTGGGGTGTTAAAGTCCCCTACTGTGACCATTGCTGTTAATCTGTCCCTTAAAGTCCACCAAGAGTGTTCTTTATATATCTTGGTGCTTCTATATTGGGTGCATATATGTTTACAAGGGTTATATCCTCTTGTTGAATCAATCCTTTAGTGTTATGTAGTGACCTTCTTTGTCTCTTGTTAATGGCTTTGTTTACATTTTCATGCAGTTTTTTCTATCCCTTAACATTGTCTATGTGTGTCTCTTATTCTGAGATGGGTCCCTTATATATAAAATATGAGTCCAACACAAGTAATGCCCCTTTTTATTACAAAATCTTTTGTTACAAAATCATAAGCATGTAATCCTGTAACATAACAGTATCACACTCAAGCACACCATATGACATTTTAGGTGAAATGTTCATAACTATAAACTATTACACCCATATTATTACCCTACCAACCGCACTCAGGCAGGCATCGTTATTTCTCCTAGACCCTGTGTATGGGTCCCATTTTCTTATCCATGCAACTACCATATGTCTTTTGATTGCAGCATTTAATCTACTTACATTTAAAATTATTATTCATAGGTACTTATTTATTGCCATTTTTATTCTTTATGCCTATGTTCCTCTCTCTATATGTCTTCTTCTTAAAGCAACCCCTTTAACATTTCCCGCAATGCTTGATTGGTGGTAATGAACTCCTTTAGGCGTTTTGGGGGATCTGGTAAGATCTTTTTTTTTTTTAGACATAAAAGAATAGGTTTTATAACTGATACCAAATAAATACAAAACATCGTGGGATAATTATGAATAATTGCATACTAACAAATTTGATAACCTGGAAGAAATCAATAAATTTCAAAGAATATAAAGTCTACCAAGACTGAATCTTAAAAAATAAAACAAAACAAAATAGAAAATCTGAACCAACTAATAACAAGTAATAAACTAATAACAAGTAAGGAAATTAAATCAGTAATTTAGCCAACAAACAAAAGTCCAGGACCAGATGACTTCACTGCTGAATTCTACCAAACATTTAAAGAAGACTTTATACCAATTATTCTGAAACTCTTTTTTTTTTTTTTTACATTTCATATGAGCATCAAGTAATTCTTTTTTTTTTTTATTTCAATCATTGTTCAAGTACAGTTTTCTCCCCGCTACTCCCGTTCCAGCCCATCCACCCAACCCTCCCCCCTTCCCCCCATTACCCCCCACCCTTAGTTTTTGTCCATGTGTCCTCCAAATTTGTTCCTGTAATCCCTACCCATTCCCCCCTGAAATTCCCTCTTCTCTCCCCTCTGGCCACTGTGAGACTATCCCCTATTTCAGTGTCTTTGGTTATATTTTGCTAGTTTTTTGTTTTGTTTTGTTTTGTTGTTTAGATTCCTGTTAAAGGTGATATCATGTGATATTTGTCTTTCACTGCCTGGCTTGTTTCACTTAGCATAATGCTTTCCAGCTCCATCCATGCTGTTGCAAAGGGTATGAGCTCCTTCTTTCTTTCTGCTGCATAGTATTCCATTGTGTAAATGTACCATAGTTTTTGGGATCTGGTAAGATCTTTGTTTCACTTTCAATTTTAAATGATAGCCTTGCTGGATAGAGTTACCTTGGTTTTAGATCATTACTTTTTATCCTTTAATACTGCATGCCATTCCCTTCTGGCCTGTAGTGCTTCTGTTGAGACATCAGCTGAAAGCCTTGTGGGAACTCCGTTATAGGCAACTAACTGCCTCTCCCTTGCTGTGTTGGAGATTTCTCTTTGTCTTTAAACTTTGCCCTTTTAATTATGATGTGTCTTGGTGGGGGTCTCTTTGGGTTCATGTTAATTGGAATTCTCTATGCTTCCTGAACTTGTGTGACTTTTTCCTTCACCAGGTTAGGAAAGTTTTCTGTCATTATTTCTTCAAACATGTTGTCTATCCCTTACTCTCCCTCTCTTCTCCTCCTGGTACCTCTACCATGCACGTAGTCATGTTTCATGTTGTCCCAAACTATCTTCCTGCTTTTTAACTCATATTTCCTTTTGCTGCTCTGATTGAGTGAGTTTTGTCTACTTTGTCTTCTAATTAGTTGATTCAATTCTCTGTTTCATCCAACATATCAATCATGTTATTATTTAGGTTATTAGGTTCTTATTTCTCCCAGTATGTTTTAAAATTGTATTCTTACTTGAGGACATGCTCATTGACTTTAGAGAGAAGGGGAGAGAGAGAGGGAGAGAGAGATAGGGGAAGAGGGAAACATCAATATGACAGAGAAACATTGTTCAGTTGCCTCTTGTCTGTTTCTTGACAGGGGACTGAACCTGCAACCTCGGTGCATTCCTTGACTGGGAATTGAACCCCTGACCCTTCAGTTCATGGAATGATGCTCCAACCAATAAAGCTGCACTAACTAAGGCCCTTCTAGTGTATTTTTTTTTGTTTCAGATATGTTATTCCTCATTTCTGAGTGGTTATTTTTCATGATTTCTATGTGTTTTTCCATGCTGTTGAACATCCTTTATAATCATTACCTTGAACTCTGGTTCTGATAAGCTGCTTACCTTCATTTCACTTAGCTCTTTTTCTGGAGATTCCTCTATTTTTTTTTCATTTGGGACCTGTTTCTTTGTCTCCCCATTTTGGCTGTCTCTTTGTGTTTGTTTCTATGCATTAAATAGAAATGCTATGGAGTGGCTATCTGTGGTAGATGCACTGTGGGACTCAGTGGGGCAGTCCCCTTGATCACTAGAGCTGGGTGTTTTAGGAATGATTATTGTGTGGGTTCTGTCCTCTTGTTGTGTCCTCTTGTTTTAATTGGTTCTTATTGGTCCTTGATTGCTGTTGTTGCATTCATGGGTGGGCTCAGCACTTGGGCTGGTATACTGTGGGGCTCAACTCTAACAATACTGTGCAAATTGTACAGGTGCTGACTGAACATAACAAGACAAAACTGAAAACCATTCACCAAAATAAACAAACCAATACCACCACCAACAATCACAACAAAAGTCATAAAAGCAAAAAGAGACAAAAACAACATCAACAAATGAAAAAATTTAAAAAGAAAAGAATAAACAATAATAAAAGACAAAACATAAAAACAGAGAAAAAAGAAACAGAAAAGAGAATATAAAAGGAAAGAAGGAAGCTAAGGGAAAAATAATAAAGAGGGAGAAAAAAGAAAATTAAATTAAGTAAAGAATAGGAAGACAAAAACAGAAAAAAGAAAAAAAATGGTCACAAAACAGTGGTGCGGTAGGAGGATGTTTTTGGCACCTACTCCCAGAACCAATCTGGAAATAAAAGTAAAGAGAAGAATGGTCACCTGAAACAAATAACTGAAGACTATGTGAAAAAGAGACTTTTGGCCGAGGATGGGCAGAAACCAACTTGAGGCTGGCAGGAATGTTGGGGACATGAAAATGGATGGCCCCACTCACATGGGTGGTGGACGGAGGCAGTTCCCCTGAGAGGATTGAAACCTGGACCCCAGACCAGGCTTGGAAGCACAGAATGCCAGTGTTGGGATCAGCTGCCCACATAGTCTCCAGCAGTGAAAGGCCACAGGGTTTTTGACTGCCAAGGAGAGGCAGACCCATCTGGCTCTCAAGGTCACTACTGTTTTTTTCTTTACAGGGCCAAAGCACAGGCTTTTAAAATTAATTTTATTTAATTTTTAATTTTTATTTTAATTGTTCAAGTACAGTTTTCTGCCTTTTACTCCCATCCCAGCCCACTCCCCCATTCCTCCCCACTTCCCTCCCAATTCCACTCCCCCACCTTGTTTTGTCCATGTGTCCTTTATACTTGTTCCTGCAAAGCCTTCCTTTTCCCCCTGAAATTCCCTCCCCTCTCCCTTCTGGTCACCGTCAGCCTGTTCTCTATTTCAGTGTCTTTGGTTATATTTTGCTTGCTTGTTTGTTTTGTTGATTAGGTTCCTGTTAAAGGTGAGATCAAATAGTATTTGTCTTTCAACAAGCACAGGCTTTTTTATTCACAGCCACTCACCTTGGGCTTCAGCAAAGGGAGGGCAGCACAGACTGAAGTCACCTGAGTCTAGTCTGGAATGGGAGGCACTGGAGAGAGGCATAGAAGAGTGGTTGCAGGGATTCCTGTGCCTGTATGTACCTCAATATTGTAGCTGTCATCTCTCTTGACAATAACAAGCTCCTCCCAGGGGAAAATAAATTACTGCACCCTATGGGATACTGCTAACTTCACCCTCTGGAATCATGCTTGTTCCATCCTCTGGAATCATGGTCACCCATTGTGTATTATTTTTTCTTCTTTTCCTCCCATCCTGCATCTTAACCTCTGTTGAGGAGACAGCAATATATGCAGACTCAGGTGTGTCAGAAATTGGTTTTAGGGTGTGGCCACTCCATACATTTCCTGGGAACCAGACTGGTGCTTCCTCCTCATGGGAGAGCCATAGAAACACCCTCCTGGTTTCTGGCAGACCCAAACTCTGGGCTCTGGAGGTCCCACCCATTGGCCTACCATGGGTTCCATCCTGGTGAGTGCAGGCAAATAATCTGACAGTGACTTAGGGGTGGGGAAACATGCCCACCATCTTCCCTGAGCCTGAATGTCACCTTCCATGGGAGATCCAGGGGTCTCATCACCCTATTCCACCAGAAGCCCTCCCAGATACAGACAGGTCAGTGGCTAGACTATGGTAGGATCACAGTGAGAGGCAGGTGGAGGTGGTTCTGGCAGCTCCTTCAGTCATTAGCGGACCCAACCCTGGGCCCTGTGCTGATAAAAAGCCAGACTTACAGAGCAGTGAAGCCCATCCCAGATGCAGCCAATCCCAAAGAAGACATTCACAAACTGTAGATTACTTATAGCTTCAAACAGGCTGCTTCGAGCTAGATTGGACAGCATCTGACATTGGCTTGCACCAACTTCAGACAGCTGCAGACAACTTCAGAGTGGTATCCAGAGGAGAACCCAGCAGGCGAGCACCAAATTCTGCTGAACTGACTTCCAGTTTGTTCTTTTCATTATTTTTGTTATTTTTTCTTTTGCATAGCTTTATATCATTTCTTCTTTTTCTTCAATTTTTCTTATTTTTTCTTTCAAATTTTGTATTCTACTCTTCACTTTTCTTACTCCATTTTGCCTTCTTCCTTCCTTTCCTTATTTTTTAAATTTTATATTTCCCTCTCTTTGATCTTTTGTGGCAATTCCATTTTCATTCTTTATTCTTGTTTCTTCTGCCTCTATCCTCTCATAATATTTTTCTTTCCTTGGTCTTATGTATTCTTGCTTTTCTTATAATATTCTATTTCTCTTATTCTACTATTCTTTGCTCTTTTATAATTGATTTTGCTGTTTTTGTTGTGGAGTTTATTTGCTTCTGTGCATTTGCTTTTCTGTGTTGTTTGGCTTTGTTCTTTCAGCACTGGTATAATAGCATAGCAGACATGGTGGAGATTGAACTTCTCAATCAGAAGCAGAAGCAGAATCCACCAACAAACAGGCCTGTGACAATCAAGACCCAAATACAACAGGAGAGCTCATATAAACTGCCCAAGGGGCATTCCTAGAACACCCTGCTCAGGAGAACAAGGGACTGCATCACTGAGTCCCACAGGATTCCTACCACATAAGGCCACCCCACAAGACAGGGAATCATAGCAGAACTACCTAATGCATGGAAACAAACAGAGTCAGATAAAATGGGAAGAAAAACAATCCCAAAATGAAAGAAAAGGAGGAATCTGCAGAAAAAGAGCTAACTGAAACTGAGGTAAGCAATCTACCAGACATAGAGTTCAAAGTAATGGTTATAGGGATGCTTAAGGAACTTAGGGAGAACTACAAGGAACTCAGTGGAAACTACATTAGCATGGCAAAGGACATGGAAACCTTGAATAAGAACCAGGTGTAAGTGAAGAATGCAATATCTGAAATAAAGAACACACTGGAAGGAATTAAAAAGAGGCTATATGAAGCAGAGAACTGAATCAGCTATTTGGAAGACAGGGTAGTAAAAAATCCAATCAGACCAACAAAAAGATGAAAGACTTAAAGAGAACAAGGGTGGCTGAACAGAACCTTGGGACATGAAAATTAAAAATCTCCATATCATAGGAATACCAGGAGAAGAAATTAAAAAGTACCTGGAAACAAATTAAAATGAACACAAAATAACCCAAAACCTGTGGGACACAGTGAAAGCAGCCCTGAAAGGGAAGTCTACAGCCTTATTAGCATGCCTCAAAAAGATAAAAAGATCTCAAATAAACAACCTAACCTTATGTAGAGGATACTGGCCAGCAGTATCCATCTCGGCTGCGGATGCTCGTCGAAACACGAGAAAAATATACACAGAGACAACCAGGTCCTGTGGGGGAATAGGGACAGAAGGGCCACTCCTCATGTGGGGAGCACCTTTGGCCACCCTCTCTCCTGGAGGGTGCTCCATGTCCATACCCAAGCAGATTTTTATTGAGAAAGCAGACTTAGTTTGTGGATTCACAATCTGGCAGAAAAGATCAAAAAGATGTAGGCAACTTACAAAGGTGGGGACAGAACTCCTTCTGTGATTCTGGGCAAGGTTTGTGGCCTTTAATGTATTAAAGGACTACAGGTTCCAAAAGTTTCCTGCCTGTGCTTTTAAATTCCAAGTTAATAACATCCTCCAGCAAACAGATCTCACAGGATCTTGCATATTCTATGTCCCAGGCCTGATTATCCCGGGGTCCTGCCATTTCTGGTCTGGCCTGCACTGCAAGCCTGAGAAGGGCAGAAGACAGAGGCAGCCAGGAGACTTGGATTTCTCACATCTAAGAACAAAGACTCAGGCTTTGACAAAGCCGAGGGGCAGGGGTTGATGTCCATCACCCCTTCATTTCCACAGCCCCGAGTTTCTTCCCAGAAGCCTCCACGTGATCATGCCTGTCTTAGGTGATTCCCTCCATGGGAAATCTTACCCGTCATTGGCTAACTGATCAAGCTAGGAGGTTTCAGCACAGAACAGGCAGCATTAATGCCAGGGAGATAAGTTTCTGCCTCCTTAGCAGCTCCTGGTCTGGAGGTCTTTCACTCAGCCTAAGTCACAGGGGGTTACAGCTTCCTGAGACCAGGCAGGGCGGTCCCCCGCAACCTTACACATAAAAGAACTAAAACAACAACAACAAAGCCCAAAGGGAGTAGAAGGAAGAAAATCATCAAGATCAGAGGAGAAATAAATGACATAGAAACAAAAAAACAATTCAAATGACCAATGAATCCAGGTGGTGGTTCTTTGTTGTTTTGGTTTGTTTGTTTGGTTTTGGGGTTTTTTTGTGCCTAATATTGATTTATTTTTTAAATTATATTGTGTGTGTGTGTGGGGGGGGGCTCTGCCTGCAGGGCCCCACCTGGCTGCCACTGGATGAGAATAAGTCTACCAAGACATGATCTGCTTGGGGAGGAAAGGTGGCCAATCTCTCAAAGGAGAAGGGCCAGGAGCCTGTTCCTCAATGGGCTTTTATTGGGTTCATTTACACAGGAATTCAGGTAAAGCTCATTAATCAATGCCAGGCAGTAAGGATCAAACAATAGATAACAAAGAACTCTGAGGGCCTATTTTGAGTCAGGGTCAGATAGTAAAGAGCTGTAAAACTTTGAGGAATAAACTTACTTCTTGCTTGAACCCTTATAATTTAATTGAGAGCATTCTAAACAAAGCAGGTTTCACAGGATTTTACATATTCTTTCTTAGGCCTGATCGCCCAGGGAACCTGCCCTTTCCAGCACAGGGCTGCACCACCCTCTGTCATTATTTCAGGTTTAAGTCAGGCAAGGGAAGTAAGGCAGCCAAGAGATTAGGAGATTTTGTCACAGACAATGAGGACTCAGGCTTTGTCAAAGCTGAGGGGCGAGGGTCCATCACCCCCTTTTGCTGTAGCCCCCGAAGTCCTTCCTTGGGGGCCTTCCACGTGGTCATGCCTGTCTTATGTCGTTTCCCCCTTTGGGGAATCTTACCCATCATTGGCTAACCAACCAAGCATTGGGGGCCAGGAAGGGTGAAGTAAAAGGAGCAGAAGTGGCACTCCTGCCAGGGAGATAAGCTTTTGTCTCCTTGCTGTCCAAGGTCATTCCCTCAGCCTTAGCCTTGGCAGGGGTTACAGCTTTTAATACCAGGCAGGGCAGTTCCCAACAATATTTTGTTATGCTATTACAGTTGTCCTGATTTTCCCCCCTTTGAACCCTTACACTTATCACTTCCCATTCCATTGGACAATTCAGCTGCCATTTTTCATGTCCATGGGTCATGGGAATAAGTTATTTGGCTACTCCATTTCCTACACTGTCCTTAACACACTCATGGGTGTTCTGTAAGTACCTAGTTGTATTTCTTAGTCCCCTCACCTCTTCACCCATTCTCCATGCCCTCTCCCATCTGGCAATCATCAATGTGTTCTCTGTACTTATGTTTCTGTTTCTATTTGACTTGTTTGCTTAGTTTGTTTTTTAGTTTCAATAGTTGATAGCTATGTATTTTTTTGATTTTTTTTGTTTACAGTTTTGATCTTCTTTTTCTTAAATAAGTCCCTTGAATGGTTTGGTGATGGTGCACTCCTTTAATTGTTTCTTGTCTGGGAAGCTCTTTATCTGCCTTTTGTTTCTAAATGATATCTTTGTGAGGTACAGCAATCTTGGCTGTAGCTCCCTGTGGCTGACTCTGGCCAGCAGAGTCTGCCTGTTGTGACTGAAGATTAGAATAAATGCACAGACTACAGCAATCCTGTGAAGGAAAAGGGGACAGCACAGCCACTCTCTCAAGAGGAGAGCACCTTTGAGTGCTCTGGCCACTCCCTCAAGAGGAGAGCGCCCTGACCCTTGCCTAGACAGGCTTTTATTGTTTTTCTCAGGTCTCACATCAAAGGATTTATTACCTATTACATAGAATATTATTGTCTATATTTTAGATACAATCAAGGAAATGAAAATAACATGCAGAGGGGAATGGTGGCAAGCTGATTAGCTCTGTCCTTGGAAAAATTCACACAGGATTTGGAAATTACCTTGAAGATAGACAATAACATTTGTTGTTTTAGACCAGGGTGATGGAGTTTTAGCAAGAGCAAGCCATAATGGTCTGTATGCATTTTCTAGGTCTGATTCTCACGGAAAACTTGGTTTGAAGGTCTGGCTCCTGCCCACCACTTCACTTCTGTAGGTTTTCCATACAGAGCTGAGTCACATTTGCCAGATCAAAACAAACTGGTCCCCTATAGATGCCTGCTCTTCATTACTTTGAATATTTCTTGCCAATCCCTTTCTAGCCTGCAAAGATTCTTTTGAGAAATAAGCTGATACTCTTGTGGGAACTCCTATATAGGTAACTAACTTCTTTTCTCTTGCTGCTATTAAGATTCTCTCTTTATCTTTAACCTTTGGCATTTTGACTATGATATGTCTGGGAGTGGGCCTCTTTGCATCCATCTTGTTTGGGACTCTCTGTGCTTCCTGGACTCACATGTCTATCTCCTTCACCAAATTAGGGAAGCTTTCTTTCATTGTTTGTTTTTTTTTTTTTTCAAATAGGTTTCAAATTTCTTGCTCTTCCTCTTTTCCTTCTGGCAGCCCTATGATGTGAATATTGGACCTCTTGAAGTTGTCCCAGATGCTGCTTATATGTCCTCATTTTTTTTTGGATTATTTTTTCTTCTTGTTCTGATTGGTTGATTTTGCTTCCCAATGTTCTAAATCATCAACTGAATCTCAGCTTCACCCATTCTACTGTTGTTTCTCTATAAAGTGTTCTTTAGTTCAATGAGGATACCCTTTGTTTCTGACTGGATCTTCTTTACACTGTTGAAGACTTCACTACGTTTTTTGAGCATCTTTATAAGCAGTGTTTTGAACTCTCCATCTGATGGATTGCTATCTGCATTTTGTTTAGCTCTTTTTCTGGAGTTTTGATGTGTTCTTTTACTTGGGCCATGTTTCTTTGTCTCCTTGCTTTGGCAGCCTGCCTGTATTTCTTTCTATGTATTAGGTAGAGCTACTTGGACTCCGTGTCTTGGTAGCATGGCTTAATGTAGTAGGTGTCATGTCAGGTCCAGTAGCATAGCCTCCCCTATCAAGGTGCACCCTTTGCATGGGCTGAGTATACCTTCCTCTTGTAGTTGAGCCTTGGTTGCTGTTGGCAGATCAATGGGAGGGATTTACCCAGGCCAGTCAGCTGCAAGAATAGGCTATGACCACTGGCCACCAAACTCCTTCCTCTGTGGAGGATCATCTGTGCTGGGGCAAGGTGGTGGAGCCCTGACATGTTCTGTAGCTGTGAACTGGGAGCACTGGCCCTGAGGTATCTTGGGTGGGGTGGGCCAAGATCAGCCCCCACCTATGTTTTGCCGGGGCCACCCTGCCTGAACTATAAAGGAATCGAGGTGGCTGCTACTTGTGCTGGGCTTGGAGATCCCAAGCAAAGCCAAGACGTGAATCTAGTCTGGATATAGCTAGTGCCATGCATGGGACTCACTAAAGCCAGTATTGCTTCTTTGATAGGATTTATCAAGTTGTGAAAAATGAACCAAGACCAGGCATTCAGGTGGAAAAGCAGTTTGGGTAGACATGTAAATTGGGTGTTGCAGAGTCTGTGGGGATCTCCAAGGTGGATCAAGCAGTAATAGGTTGGTGGAGTTTCAGATATAGCACCTGCTTGCCAGCTCTGTGGTGTGAGGGTTTAGAAAAGGGTTAATGGCCCCTTCTCACCTTGATGCCAGACACTTCCTTTCCTCCTTGTATGCCACTGGTGCTTTTCAAACTGCTATCCTGGTGCTGGATCTCTGAGGGAGTGCATCTGAGAAGGTGAGTCTGTGTGTGGCTCCTTTAAGAGGAACTTGTTGGGGCTCCAAAGTTTCTTCCACCAACTCAGTCTCCACTGGTTATTGCAGCTCAAAGTTGTGGTGGCTTATCTTCCTGGCACTGGAACCCTGGGCTGGGACTCCTCACTCCTGAGACATCCCTCCCAAATTTCTACCCACCACATGTGGGTGAGAGAACAGCCTGTTCCGTGTCTCTGCCTCTTCTACTGGTCTGGATGAATACAGTTTCTTTAATTATGTAGCTGTCAGACTTTCATTCAACTTGATTTCTGATGGTTCTAAGTGATGGTGGTTCTATATTTTAGTTGTAATTTTGACGTGATGGGCAAAGAGGCAAGCCATGTCTACCTATGCTGCCACCTTGACTGTAAGTCCCCAGGAGCTGGTTCTTTGAAAAGATAAAATTGATGCACCTTTAACCAGAATCTTCAAGAAAAAAATATGTCCCAAATAAATAAAATCAGAAAGGAAACAGGAGAAATAACATACCACAGAAGCACAAAGAATTGTAAGAAAAATCTATGAATAACTATAATATATACCAAGAAATGGACCACCTGAGCAAAATGTATAAATTTCTAGAATCAACCATCTCCCAAGACTGAATCAAAAGAAGCAGAACACCTGCATAGACTGATAACAACTAATAAAACTGAAGCAGTTATTAAAAAAACCAGGAAGCAGATGTCCTGGCCAGATGGCTTCACTTGTGATTTTTACAAATCATTTAAAGTATGGCAGCCCTGGCTTGTGTAGCTCAGTGGATTGAACACCAGCCTGTGAATCAAAGGGTCACCCGTTTGATTCCCAGTCAGGCCAGGTCCCTGGTTGGGGGCATGCAAGAGGCAACCACACATTGATGTTTCTCTCCCTGTCTTGCTCCCTCCCTTCCCCTCTCTCTAAAAATAAATAAGTAAAATATTTAAAAATAAAGAAGTACTAACACCTATCCTTCTCAAACTATTCCAAAAATTTCAAGAAGAGCAAAGGCTTCCATGCTGTTTTTATGAGGCCAGTATTATCATAATTCCAAACCCAGGTAAAGACACAACCAAAAAGGAAAACTATAGGCCACTATCCCTGATGAGCATTGATGCTAAAATCCTCAACAAAACCCTAGCAAACTAGATCCACCAGTACATTAAAAAGATCACACACCATGGTCAAGTGGGATTTATCCTTGGGATGCAAGGTTGCTATAATATCCACAAATCAATAAATGCAATCATCATATAAGCAAAATGAAAGTTAGAAATCGCATGGTCATAGCAATAGATGCAGAAAAAGCATTCGATAAGAATCCAGCACCCATTTATGATAAAAACTCTCATCAAAGCAGGAATAGAGGGATCATACTTAAATATAATAAAGGCCATATATGAAAACCTATAGCCAACATAATACTCAATGGGCAAAAACTAAAAGTGTTTCCTCTAACATCAAGAACAAGACAGGGATGTCCATTTTTATCACTCTTATCAACATAGTACTGGAATCTTAGCCACAGTGATCAGAAAAGGAATAAAAGACATCCAAACTGGAAAGGAGGAAGTAAAACTGTTATTTGCAGGTGACATGATATTGTACTTAGCAGTCCCTGTAGGCTACCAGAAAAACTACTAGATATAAGAAATGAATTTGGCAAAATAGTGTAGAAAGTTAACACTCAGAAATCAATGGCATTTCTATACATCAATAATGAATTATCAGAAAGAGAAAGTAAGAAAACAATCCCACTTACTGTTGCAACAGCAACAAAAAAATTAAGTACCTAGGATAATATTTAACTAAGGAGGTAAAAGACCTATACTCAGAAAACTATAGGATACTGAAGAAAGAAATTGAGGAAGATACAAATAAATGGAAGCATAATCCATGTTCATGGATTAGAAAAATTCGCATTATTAAAATGTCCATACTGCCAAAGTAATCTACATATTCAATGCAATTCTGATTAAAATACCCATGGCGTATTTCTCAGATCTAGAACAAATACTCCAAAAATGTATATGGAACTACAAAAGACCCCAAATAGCCTCAGCCATCTTGAGAAAGAAGATCCAAGTTGGAGGGATCACAATACCTGATATCATACTATCCTACAAGGCCACACTGTAATCAAAACAGTCTGGTACTGGCATACGAATAGACACATGGATCAATGGAACAGAATAGAGTGCCCAGAAATAAACCCATGTCTCTATGGTCAATTAATATTCCATAAAGGGGGCATGAACATAACTGGACTAGTACTTGCAAAACAAATGAAACTACACTACCAATTTGCACCATACAATAGAAGAAACTCAAAATGGATAAAAGAAATATAAGTCACAATACCATAAAAAATTCTAGTCCCTGGCTGGCGTAGCTCAGTGGATTGAGCGCGGGCTGGGAACCAAAGTGTCCCAGGTTTGATTCCCAGCCAGGGTACATTCCTGGGTTGCAGGCCATGACCCCCAGCAACCGCACATTGATGTTTCTCTCTCTCTCTCTATCTCCCTCCCTTCCCTCTCTAAAAATAAATAAATAAAATCTTAAAAAAAAGTTATTAAAAAAAAAATTCTAGAGGAAAACATAGGCAGTAAAATTTCAGATATCTTATTGTATAGCAATACTTTTGCTGATATTTCTCATTAGCCAGGGAAACAAAGGAAAAAATAAACAAATGGGACTACATCAAATTAAAAAGCTTCTGTACAGCTAAAGAAACCATCAACAAAATGAAAAGGGAACATTTGCCAAGGATAAATTGGAAGGGTTTAATCTCCAAAATATATAAAAGTCTCATACAACTCAATACCAGGAAGATAATTTAATTAAAAAATGGCAGAGGACCTGAGTAGACACTTCTCCAAACGAGACATACAGATGGCCCATAGACATATGAAAAATGATCATCATCACCAGCAATCAGAGAGATGCAAGTAAAATCACAGTGAGATATTGCCTGGCACCTGTCAGAATGGCTATCATTAATAAATAAACAAATAACAATTGCTGGCAAGGGTGTGGAGAAAAGAGAACCCTCTGGCCCTGTTGGTGGGAATTCAGACTGGTGCAACCATTCTGGAAAACAGTATGGGGCTTCCTCAGAAAAATAAAAATGTAGCTTCCTTTTGACCTAGTGAAGCCACTGCTGGGAATATGTCCTAAGAATCCTAAAACACCAATTCAAAAGAATATATGCACTCTTATGTTCATAGCAGCATTATTTATAATTGCCAAGATTTGGAAACAGCCCATCAGTAGATGAATGGATAAAAAAGCTGTGATACCCTTACAGAATGGAATACTACACAGCAGTTAAAAAGAAGGAATTGTTACCCTTTGCTACAGCATGGATGGAAATGGGGACTATTATGCTAAGTGAAATAAACTAGTCAATGAAGGTCAAATACTATATGATCTCACTTATAACTGGAATCTGAAGAACAAAATAAACAAAAGAGCAAAATGAACCAGAGGGACAGAAACAAGGAACAGCCCTGGCTGGTGTGGCTCAGTGGATTGAGTGCTGGCCTGCAAACCAAAGAGTCACCAGTTTGATTCCCAGTCAGGGGACATGCCAGGGTTGTGGGACAAGTCCCCAGTGAGGGGCACTCGAGAGGCAACCACACCTTGATGTTTCTTTCCCTCTCTAAAAATAAATAAATAAAATATTTAAAAAAATGAAACAAGGAACAGACTGATAGCTGTAAAAGGGGAAGGTGGAAGGATGGGACTGGTTGAAAGAAGGTGAAGGGATTAGCCAAAGAGGATGTAGGCATCCCTCATGGACACAAACAATAGTTTGGGATTTGACTGTAGAAAGAGGGGAGGGAGGCAAAGGGGGGAAAATTGGTATAACTGTAATAGCATAAACAATTTAAAATGATTTCTTAAAAAGACTTAAATGTTAGACTCAAAACCATAAAATTGCCAGAATAAAACATAAGTAATAATATCTCAGACATTTTTCATAGCAATATTTTTATATATTTTCTCAAGCAAGGGAAACAAAAGAAGTAATAAGCAAATAGGGCTACATAAAAATAAGAAGTTTTTGCACAGCAAAGAAAACCATCACCAAACGAAAAGACAACTCACTGAATGGGAGAATGTATTTGCCCATACATCTGATGATGCGTTAATACCCAAAAGTTATAAAGAACTTTAAAAACTGAACATGAAAAAATAATCCAATTAAAAATTGGGCAATGGATCTGAATAGACACTTCTCCAAAGAGGACATATAGCTGGTGAATAGACATATAAAAAGATGCTCAATGTCACTAATCATCAGAGAAATGCAAATTAAAATCACTCAGATACTGCTACACACCTGTCAGAGTGGCAACCACTTATAAATCAACAAACAACAAGTCAACAAATCCTGTGCACTGCTGGCGGGAATGCAGATTGGTGAAGCTACTGTGGAAAGCAGTATGGAGTTTCTTCAAAAAGTTAAAAATGGAACTTTCTTTTGGTGCAGCGGGTATTTATCTGAAGAAAGCCAAAACTCTAATTTGAAAGAATATATGTACCACCATGTTCATTGTAGCATTATTTACAATAGCCAAGATTTGGAAGAAGGCCAAGTATCCATCAGTAGATAAGTGAATGAAACAGCTATGGTACATTTACACAACAGAATACTAGTCAGTTGTAAAATATAAAAAAAAAATTCACTTTGTTGACAGCACAGATGGACCTGGAGAACATTACGCCAAGTGAAATAAGCCAGTCAGAGAAAGATGGGGACCATAGGATTTCACTCATATGTGGAATTTAAGGAACACACTGAACTAACAAGAAATACAGCAGACTCCAAGATGGAGAGCAGGCTGCCAGCTCTGGGGGTAGGGGGTGGGGAGTAGAGAGATTGAATAAAACAGAAAAAGGACTCATGGACACAGACAACCATGTGGTGATTGTGAGGTTAGGGGGGCAGATGGTGGTGGAAGAAGGTATAAAGGGAATAAAATACAGTAAAAATAAACTGTTTTTAAATATTTAAAGAACAAAAATGGAGAAAGGGGGATTGACAAATATTTCTGCAAGGTTTCTCAGCATTTAATTCAACTCATTCTCTTCCCACATCAGGGAAACGAAACTGTAACTCGCAGGGTGCCTTGCTGTCTGGAGTTGAAGGGACTACCCTCAGTCTGAGTGGCAGGACAGGTATCTACAGGGAGTGAGGAGGTGCTATGACGTGACCCAAAAGGGACCCTGCATCAGTCTCTGTTACAAGAGTTTCCATCTACAATAAACCAGCAATTTCTCAGCACAAAACTGTTGGTTCCATCTCGTTTTTTTCAATGACAAGATACTTTAGCCTCACTGTCTCTGGAAATGCTCCCAGCTGGAAGTCAGGACAGCTCCTAAGGCATGCCACACTGCAGGTCTGGCTCTCTGAGGGAGAGAGCACAGCAGGGCAATGCTGAGAATCAGGGAATTTTCCCACCATTGCCCAGCACAATCTCCACTCTACCTTTGTGGGGGCCATCTCTCCTCCCTATAGTCCTGGACAAAAGTCTTCCTAAAACCCGAGAATGTATAAATGTAACAATTGGTATGACTTCACCTGATGCCCACTCAACATGTGGAACTAGAGGCCACAGATGCTCAAGTCGACAGCTGGAGAGGAAAGAAACTGCATGAAAGGCGTCACTGTTCGTGGTGGTCCCTAGGAGTAGTGTGGGTTCATAAGATCCACAGTTCACCCATGCTGGCTGTCACTAAAGACTCTTCTGTCCCTCCTCTCCATATGACAAATAGAACTGGCACTGAGAGCATGTGTAGTCATCAGGAAAAAAAGTCAAAATGATCATTCAGGGCCAGTCACTGTTCTGAGTGCTTAACAAAATCCAGCTCATTCGCACTTGCAGCAGTCTGTGAAGGGCAGTGAGCATGCTTCCCGGGCTTCTCTGGTCTGTGCTGGAGACAAAGGGGCTGGCGAGGCACAGAGAGGCCAGGTAACCTGCTCAAAGGCACACAGACATGAGTGGCGAACTTGGTGCTGACGCGTATGCAGGGCTCACATCTGACTGGTGGACGTGCTATACAAGTCACGCTTCCACTCTGACTTTAGGGAAGCCCCCACCTACCCTAGAGAGTTAAGAATACAGCATCCTCATTCCTAATTATTGGTTTATTTCCTCTGGTCTTCTAGGATTTGCCATTAATTGCAAGTATACCAAGCTCACACACTACATCAATTAGACCAACTAACCCTCAGATACTAATTAAGCAAAACATCAGGGATAATTTCCCAGCCAGAGGCGAGCAAGGCTTTCCTCTCAATGTCTGGGGGGAAAGAGCAGAGCCCTTATAGAAATGAATGGAGAGGATGAGGTCAAATTTAATCTGAGGGACAAATTTAAAAGAGAACATGGCATAAGGATGGCTTGTCACCTAAGAAACAACCTCAGAAGTAACCTCTGAGACAATAAGCACACGAGTGCTCTCCACTGTACCAGAGTCTCTGCAGGTGTTCCAGGGACGAAGGCTGGAGCAGATCCACAGAGCTCACATGTTGACTGGGCAAAACCCAAAGAGCCCTGAGTCACCCCAGTGAGCATGCTGAGATGGAAGGCAGACATCTCTAGACTGAGAATAGTCTCTCTACGCTGCTCAGAAAGAGAGGCTCAGGTAAGGGCAGGGTCCCAGCAGCCTCATCTGAGCAAATAGGTTATGTCTTCCTGGAATACAAAGAGCATTTCCGATGACGCATCCCTAAATGCCCCTGCCCAACTGTGACCATCATGGCCTGCCTCTGTTCCTTAACTGAGCCCTCTGGGAGTGGGGGACCATGGAGGTAAGTGCTTAGTCCTCTGCTCCAGACAAGCGAAAGTCTGCACAATGCAGTAGAGGTGGGTCAAGCCAGAGCAGTATGAGCGCTGGTCTGTGCTGGAGACCAAGGGAGCAGGGAATGGGGAACAGGTGGGTCAGGGACCAGTGGCTGTGCACCAAGCAGCAGCACGTGTAAAATCATGTACTCCAGGCTAGAAGACATCAGGAGAGGTACATGCTGTCCCTCCCTTTAGGTAGACTGGCTGTGTAACAGTCATCAGGAGGGTGGGTGTTACCCAGGTGTGTGAGGACCCTGAGCCTCATACCTGCAGCTCCTTGGTGTTTTTGACAGTGCTGAGTTACCATCGTAATAGCAATATGAAGCTCAGCATGGCTGTGAAAATGATAAGAACAGAGTGAATAATGCAAATAGTATCTTCTCCAGAGAAAGCAGGCATCAAGCTGAATTTTAGAAGCTAATTGAGATTACACCACAGGTCCATCCAGGTGTTCACAGCCTGACCTGCCAGCAGGCTAGTGTAAGGATGATCATGAAAGTGGCCCAGGGGGTAACAGTGTCAGAAGAGATGGCCAGGGAACTGTGTGGGAAGAATGCAGTCCCTACTCTTGCCACAGGACTGTTGACAGAGGCGGCCTCTTTCTGTGTTAGGCGCCTGGCAGACCCAAGGACAGCTTTGCTCTGAAGCCCTGACTCTCAGAAAGGCAACTGTGCTGTGAAGGTGAGTGACGGCTGGGACAGGGAGGGGACTCTGCAGGGAGACAGTGGGCACCAAGGGGTCTGGAGGGTGCTGCCTGCCCAGGAAGGTGGGGGTAAGAGTGTGCCCAGACGTGCCTAGGCCACAGGCTGCTGGTGAAATGCGGTGAGGGAGGAGTAAGATGTTAGAAAATACTTGGCTATTTTGAGTCAGGGTGACCAGTGCAGAGACAGCAGGGATTAGGCTGAAGGGGCTGGTCCTGGGGATGGTGGCCATGGGTGGGGGCCTTCTGGAGGAATGGGAGGAGGGTCAAAGGAGTGCGGAGGGCGCATCTAAAGTGGAGCTCCCTATGGGAAGGGCTGGATGGTGGTGGGCATGTGTTTGTGGGGGGAAGGTGTTGGTGCGCGCACACACCCACAAGTGCCTGGTACACTGAACTGGAAATTATAAAATGCCTCTCTGGGCTTCCTGTGCCCCTTTCCTTCTGGTGACATAACTCTCCTCTTTCAGGCCTTCTCTCTGTCTCAGCCATTTGCACTAATGCTTTTTATCAACTGGTTTTTAAAAAGCAAGCTGCTGGAGAGAATAATGGTGAAGAGCTACACCTTAGCTTTCAGTCTTGGCTTTGCTGCTACCTGCTGTGTGAATAAACTAAGGGAGACCAGCTATCATCCCCAAACCACTCTCTGATCACAGTAAAACTGGGGTAAAAGACACACACGTCACTGAGTCATGAAGGGACGAACTCAGATACCTTATGGAGGTGTTATCACAGCACCTGGCTCATGGTGAGCACCTAGGAATTTGTATTTATCATGTGTGGCCTATACCTACCCCTCTTACTTTCTTAGTTTCCTCATCCTTTCATCTTTCCTCATCATCTCTGTAACATTTCCTTTTCTTGCCCAGTTTAGACCCTGAGAAGAAATCCTGAAATCAGAAATTTGAGAAAGAGAAATGACATAATTACTTTTTAATCTTAAAAAGTGGTCCATTCTGATTTTGCCCTGCCTGGCTCACTAGATTAGAACCAGGGTCCTGTGCTCCCTTTAGAGATAAAATAATCAGATTCCCTAAGATTTACCCTAGACATTTTTAATAGAATAGTGGGAAGAATTGCAATAATTGGGTGTTCCACAGGAATAGGGGACTTGCTAGCAAATGGTATGTAGTTTTGAAACAACAGAGGAAGAAAGGCAATTTGCACATTTTTACCCATTTAAGCCCTGGAGTTAGAGTTGTTTTCAAATAGTCCTAGAGTTCCTCAGAATCTAGGAAGGGGGTGGGGGCTTGTTGCAGCACCCAACCTGAGCAGAGCTCCACACATTTCATAGTTTGTGCATAAAGCACCAAATAAAAAACTAAAAATGAATCTTTCACAAATGACCTGCAGACAGGATTCAATGTACTTTCAGTCCTACATGACTATATCATCCCCATCATGAACTTGAGGGAGTACAGTCCTGGGGAGAGTGTAGGTGGCTGGAGGCTGAAACCAAATCACTGTATTTTCCAACTCCGAGCAGAAGCTGTGCAGGGAATTCAAATGTCCAAACTGGCTTGGAGGCCATCTGAGCCTTCAGCAGCCAACACCAGGGATTGTGTTCCTGGTTGCATCAGCATTTTTGCCCTGTGCTTCTAGCCTCTCCTCTGAGGTCACACAGGTGCCACGGTCAAGTCAGGGGTGGGAGTGACTGAGCTCCTCCCCTGGAGACTCAGAGGATGTCAGACTGTGTTCTCCTTGCTACCACAGTGAGGGACAGTGCTGTTTGGGTGTGAGGGTAATGGAAGGAACACCTGGGGTGGCACAGAGGGCCAGGGTCTGTTCACAGTAAGGGCTCCCCAGTTGTTTACATAGAGCCCTTAAGCTCACCTCATGCCACCTCTCACCTCCCTCCCACCTCCACCTCCGAAATCCAAAGTGAGAGAACCTAAGAAAGTGGTACATTCCTTGTCAATGTGTGTGTAGTGACAAGACAAACACTCTAATGGTGATGGAGCTAGGACAGACTTTGACCAAATCACAAGATAATTGTCCATACACTATGCTTTCATGACAGTAATGTCCCCATATCATCTTGAAGACTCTAGGGCTGAAGCAGGCATGCTCTGCCCTTGTCTCAGGTGCAGACATTGAAATTCAGACAGGTTAAAAGGCATAGGCAAGTAGGAGGAAGTAGGAGGATCAGAGTAGGAGGGAAATCAGGACACATCTGCAGCTGTTCTGCTCCCTGGTTCTGACCCCCACCCCCAATCTCAATGTTTCCCCAGAAGAAAGCCAGGTGGAACCTGTATGGGGAAGCATAGGCACAGACTGAGGAAGACAGTTCCTTTCTCAGGATTCATTCCTTCTGACTTTTTTGATTCATCACAGGTACCAGAAAATGCCTCACCATGAGAGCTGACAACCAGAGCCTCCTGGGGGATCCTCCCAGGGACTTCATCCTCCTGGGTGTTTCTGGCAGGAATTCCCTCTCTTTCTGGTCCTCCTGGTGTCCTACATTCTTGCCATGTTGGGAAACATTGCCATCATCCTGGTATCCCGGCTGGACACCCAGCTCCACAGCCCCATGTACTTCTTCCTCAGCCACCCTTCCTTCCTGAATCTCTGCTATACTACCACCACAGTCCCCCAGATTCTGGTCAACCTGAGAAGCTCCAGGAAGATCATCAGCTATGAGGGCTCTATGGTGTAGTATGTGGTTTTCCACTGGCTGGGATGCACCGAGTGCATCGTGCTGC
Organism: Phyllostomus discolor; assembly: GCF_004126475.2. NCBI lineage: Eukaryota > Metazoa > Chordata > Mammalia > Chiroptera > Phyllostomidae > Phyllostomus > Phyllostomus discolor. Next base: position 56,020,282 of record NC_040910.2, on the reverse strand, counting down.
CTGCCATGGTTCTGGACCACTACATGGCCATCTGTGAGCCCCTGCACTATGCCGTCATTATGCACCACCCTCTCTGTCAGCAGCTCATGGCCATAGCCTGGCTAAGTGGCTTTGGCAACTCCCTGGTTCAGGTAGTCCCGATGGTGCAGCTGCCTTTCTGTGGGCGGCAGGTGCTAGACAACTTTTTCTGTGAGGTGCCAGCTATGATCAAGCTGTCCTGTGCTGACACCACCGTGAATGACACCACACTGGCTGTGCTGGTGGCCTTCTTTGTGCTGGTCTCGCTGGGGCTCATCCTGCTCTCCTACGGCTTCATTGCCTGGGCAGTGCTCCGGATCCAGTCCTCCAAGGCTTGGCACAAGGCTGTTGGGACCTGCTCCTCCCACCTGGCAGTGGTCTCCCCCTTCTACCTTCCTGCCATCTACATGTACCTGCAGCCCCCAGCCAGCTACTCCCAAGAGCAGGGCAAGTCTACCTCCCTCTTTTACTTCATCACCACCCCAACCCTCAATCCCTTCATCTACATCCTGAGGAACAAGGATGTGAAGGGAGGTCTAAGAGAACTGCTGGCAAGATTGTGGTGGCTCTGCAGAAGGTGAAGACCTGGGCCAGGGCCCTTTCCATGGCCATAGCCCCAGCAGGTGGGTTATGTGGTCAGAGAATCTCTCACTTTAGGAGCCAATAAGCAAGCAGTGTAAGTTGTTTTAGAGATTTTAGGATTTCCTCTAATTCCCTGTCCAAAACATCTCTCCTCCTGTGTGGTCACAGCACCTATGTTCAACCTGTTCCCACAGTATTTCATTCTAAGAGGCCACATATTTTTAGAAAGTGTTAAAAGAGCATTGACATTCAATAAGTATTTGTCCAGTTATTTAATTCCTAAATATCTGATCCTTTCCCCTTCTTGTATTGCTATTTTCCTTCTATTTTTCTCCCATTTGCCTCTTTCAAATCTCTCTTCCTTTCCCATTACTCCCAACTAAACATAATGTGAAACTCAAACTAATCTTGTATTACTTATAATAAATTTGTCTCCTTCACTATAGATTTAAACCTCCATAAATTTTATGTGACTTTGAAAACAATTCAAAAAATGAAGTAGATTACTTCTTCTTCCAATGAACTGGGATGATGCTTCTTTCTGTAGTTCAAATTTTGTTCTGTAGGAAGTGTCCCCACCACTAACCATGACCAAGGACAAGCATATTAACCATTCTCATATAAGACTCTGTGTTAGATTTTACAGGTACAGATCCAACAACATATTCTTTACCTAAAATTAAGAATACCTACTAGTTGAGAACACAAAATACAAACATAATCACATTGAAGGACAATACAACTTTAAATAACTATTTCCAAGTCATTGTAATGGCTAGTATTTGTAGAAGCTTCCAAGACACAGACACTAGATTAACTGTATTCTTGTACAGCATCTTGTTTAAACCTCAAGCAACCTCAAAGCAACATAGTAATCACTTTTATGAGGCTTCATTGTCATCGAAGAATCATTATTAGAGGGGCTGCGATGACTGGGCCACAGCCCCCTGGTGACCGAGGGAGTGGAGACCATGCTGAAGTACATGTGCTGCCTCCTATTAGCACAAAGCCATAAGAATGGGACTTCCACTTGCATGTTCTTTCATGTTCTTAATTTATTTTTACTTAATTTATTTGCTTTTATCTCCCTGCCATAGATGTCACATACTAAGCAAGCATAAAATGTAAAGTATAATACATATATAGCAATTAGGACAAAAAGGAAAAATAAAGAAGTTTTACTGGAGCAAAGGCATAAAGGAGATATAAGTCACAGAGCTGCAGGACTGGAGAAACATGGAGGAGCCATGGCTATTCCTGGGACCCAGACCACAGAGCAGTTTTCCCTGGGCTGGCACCAAGCAGCCTCTGGATAGAAGCCAAAAGCCCTTCAGAACTGCCTCTGTGAACACTCATAATGACACATATGGGCTTTTCTTCTAACTCTTCCTAGTAACAGAGGCCAAGACAATGAAAGCAACATGACATGGATGCAACGAGAGGCAATCCATACGTGTAGCTGTGGAGTGATCTGGCCTAACTCCAGGACACACTGAGAGTAGTGAGCACTCGGTTTCTCAGACTAGATGTAGCAGATCAAAGGTGGCCTCAAAGCCCCTCCTGCCCCTCACAGTGACAGGCGGAGACCATTTAGATGAAGTGACAATGATATTTTAAGTCTTCAGAGCAAGTTCATAAGAAATCTGGGAGCTTCCAACTAGTGCTACTCTCTCTGGGGCCCTCGGTCACCAAGGGAGAAGTCTAGCTACCCTAAGGCGTCCATGCTAGGGAGGTGGCCTCGGGTGCTGTCTCACTGGGACCTATGTTAGGGCAGCCTGCCCAGCAGTTAAATGTCACCCAACGGCCTCAGTAAAGGAGCAGCAGAAACTCTGAGTGGAAGTCTGCCCAAATTCCTAACCCACAAATTATGAAATAGAATAAAACAGCTGTTATTCTAAATCACTAAGTTTGGGATGGTTTGGCAGGGAGCAAGAGATAGCTGGTATCCCAGGAACCCCTAGAGGATTAAATATCAGAGTTGTGTAAATCCATAAGATATACAGGGTGAATTTTCCAGAAGTATCAGTGTTAATCAGTAATCCCCCTGTAACAAGGGGGAAATATTTAAATAACTGATAATCAAATTAAAGCATGCTTCCATGATAATAAACTGACATCATAGATATATTTTTGTAATGAAACCCAAGATTTCAACTATTTTGTGTACTTCTGGTGCTCTGCTCTGTATTATGGGAAGGGCTCTGGAATCAGTGTCTTCTGCTTTTATGAGTACACTGTGGAGAAGTGTGAAAAACACTCATAAAGAGGAATGGACACAATGTGTGCATTCTTCTCTAGGCACTCTTTCAAAACTATCATTGTTGCTGAAGTTGAATCAAGGCATGTTCTCATGCAGCCTCCTTTTCCCAGTTAATGAGAAAAGTATATTTTTCATTCTACATGTGGCTTAGCAAAATTCTTTTTGATGAATTTAACCATCTTATGCTTCTTCACAGGAACACATGAATCTTGCTGCCTTCACTTTATTCTGGGATGGAGGCACAGTTAAGTAAGTCCTTAAGAGTGTTTCTCTAAGTGCATGATTTACCATGGGAATCGAGATACACTCTTTGAATACACTGCTGTACTACCATTGAGAGCATGGTTCAGAGGGGCATTTTTATGCTCACTACATTTGACCATATGGACAACATAGTAATAACCAATGGCATTGAGTGATGCTGAATACATGTCCCTGCTGGTGCATCATGAGAATTCCTTCTTTCATTCTCTAACTTCACCCCAAGTTCACTATAAAACATGTATAACACCTAGCAAGAACCCCAGAATCATGATCTTAACCTCAAGCTTATTGAGATTGATTGTCTTCCTTTCAACCTGTAGTCCCGTTTGCTGCATGAAGAAGATTCCTTGACAGAGTAGAAGTGTCAGAAATTCTCCTCCTCCGTCTCCTCACTCCAAGCTCCTGAATCCTCTCTTAATTACCTCTGGTGCACACACTCAATTTTCATATTTGCTTCTTTATATCCATGCTCCATTCCCAGTAACCCGTGCCAGCTATGAAGCTACTGTCTCTCGACAGCAAGTTGACACCATCTTTCTCTTTGTGACACAGACATGAGACTCTGAGGAGAAGACTTCCACTTGTTGGTTGATTCCTGTAAACTATTCTGGTTGGAGGCCCTGCTGTCAGTCTGCCAGGCTACAGGGGAGAGAGGGACTTAGAACATCCTGTTGTCCTTTGTCCTCATGCCACCTCAGCAGTGCTGCTTCATCCTGGTGGTGGCAGCTCATTCCAGAAGCAGCAGCTGACTTGGGTTTCTAACACCTGCACAACCAGCTCTCATTCCCCTCAGGGACACCAACATCAGCCCAGCAGCTCTCCCTTCTCAAAGGCCTGGAGTTGAGTCCATGGGACCCTCCTCCAAATGTTCTAATGAATCTGATCTACATGCTCAAAAAAGTCACTCCCTCCATGAAGCTGTTTTTTCCTTCTTTTCAGGTAGCCAGTCCCTCATTAAACATTGCTGTCATTATGTGCCCTTGAGTCAGCTCTGACTACTGATGAGTGACGTCCACAGTGTTCTGTCTTCGGCAGCCCTGCTCGGCTCCTGCAGAGTCAGGCCCATGGCTTCTTTTATGAAATCATCTATCTCATACTTGGACCTCCTCTTTCTGTGCTACCTTCAATTTTTTCCAGCATTATTGTCTTTTCCAAAGAGTCTGCCTTCTCATGATGTGTCCAAGTAGGACAGCTTCAGTTTTGCCCTTTTTTGTTTCCAGGAAAGTTTCTGGTTAATTTGCTCTGAGACCCTCTCTTTCATGTTTCTGGTGGTCCAGGGTCCCCCTGGAGCTCTCTCCCACCACCACATTTCAAAGGAATCAATTTTTTTTTGCCAGTCTTCTTCACTGTCCAACTTTCACATGTGTACATAGTAATCGAGAATGTGAGGGTGTAGATGATCTTAGCCTTGGCCTCTAGTGACACATCATTGTCCTTGGTAACCTTTCCCAATTCTACCATCACTGCCTTTCCGAACCTCAGCCTTCTCTTGATTTCTTGGCTGCAGTCTCCATTTGCATAGACTAAAACAAGGTAAGCACATCGTTAACACTTTCACTGTCTTCATTGTCTATGTTAAGTTGTGTATTTCTTCTGTGGTCATGATTTTTGTCCTCCTGATGTTCAAACACAGTCCTGCTTTGTTACTGTCTTCCTTCACTTTCATCAGAAGTTGTTTCACAACACTGCCATTTGCTCTTACGGGACGGTGCCATCTGCATGTCTTAAATTATTGCTGTTTCTTCCACTGGTTCCCACTCCTTCCTCTGAGTCCAGTCCAGTTTTCCACATGTGTTTTGCATTCAGATTAAACAAATAGGAAGGTAAAGTGCTCTCTGGTTTGAGCACTTTGTCAACAGGAAGCAATTCCATCTCTCCATGCTCTGTCCTGGCAGGGCCTCCTGTCCACACCACAGGTTACCCACCAGGTCAGTTAAGTGCTGAGGCACACCCATGTCTGCCAGAGCAGCCCATAGCTTTTCATGATCCACACAGTCAAAGGCTTTACTTTTGTTAACAGTCTATTTTTGTTAAACTTTCCTCTGTTAAAACAACTGGTCTGGTTTCTGTCACGTGACTGTACTCTGGCTGCTGGCCCTGCTCTGAGATACTGAAGAGCATGACTCTCACCTGACAACTCCTTAACTAGAATATGCAGCGTGGGCCAAGGCACTGAAGATGGTAATGGAAGGAATTAACAATAGAAGATATTCTTATGCTTGAGGCATCAATATTAATTCCTAAAATTTAGCTTATGGGTCTGTTAAGGTAATTCTGGGTACAGCTAAACATCCTATCACAAGGTATGAAAACAGACACCTTTTGCCTTTTCAGCGTCATGAGAACAAGCCTCTCCCTCTTTCCTGGGTCAGAAATGAGAAACCTTATTCTAAACTGTGTCCTGCAATCCACCAAGTATGCTCCCAAGGCCTTTAACCTATGACCTTACTGTGACATTTAACCCTCAGAGGAAGTGAGAGGGAAAAGAGAGGTAATCAGACTTCATTGTATTCTGGGTGCTGTTCTTGGGTGCACTTACCAAAGTGCTTTGGTAATCCCAAGTCTGAAAATAAGTAAAGTGGATATAATCATTATACAGGGTAGGGCAAAAGTAGGTTCACAGTTTGTATGGAAAATAATACAATAATTAAGAAATGATAATACAAGAATAAACTATTTCATACTCATGATTGTAAACCTACTTCTGCCCCGACACTGTATGCATTTTTACACATAAAGAAAAGTGGAGGGACCTCCCCAAGGTGGAAGTGTGACAGGACATAGCTGAAGCAGTAGCCATTCTTAGGTAGGAGCCGACCAGAAGCCATCCCCAGACAGCAGCCTTTCCCAGATAAGCAGTTATTTCAAGGTCGTACACTAACCCCCGTTTTAGCAGCTGCACTCCTTCCCCTCCTCCTTCTGCCAGTGTAACAAGCATATAAAGGAAACTCCAGCTTGAGCTCATTGCCCAGAATTTGGATTTTTTTTTTATCTCCTCTGGGTCTGCATGCGTGAATAAACCTCACTTCGCAAACTCTGAGCCTGTCTGAGTCGTCTTTTCTATAACAGAAGGTGAGTGGGACATTGGGATACTACATGCAAACCCCAGCACCTCCTTTCCAACCAGGTGTCCAAAAGTCCAATTTAATGTTGACACTAATGCTTAAGTTAGCACAGGTCCCACAGGTTCAAGGGGCTCAGTCACACCAGACTTCCCACACTTCAGATGCCAACTATAAGTCTCAGGGACCACCCACACTTCTGACTCATGTAAACTTGCCCATGCTCCAGCTTCAATGACTTCCTAGAAGGGGTCCTATAACTTACTGAAAGCACTACACTTCTGATGACCATTTCATGAAAACAAACAGTGAAATAGTGGAGCTGCACAGGGTCAGGTCTGCTTTGGGGAGATGCAGAGCTTATGTAACCTGTCTGTGGGGAGTCAGAGTGTGCCACCTCCCAGGAGGTCAGTGTGCATGCCAACCAGGAAACTGTGTCAAGGCCTCAGTGTCTTATGGGGGTTTTATTAACAGACATGATCGATTAAATCATCAACCATGTGACTGGCACAATCTCCAGCCTCTTTTCTTTCTTTTTTTAAAATTATATTTTTTGATTATGCTATTTCCATTATTCCAATTTTTTCCCTTTGCCCTGCTCCACCCAGCCTTACCACATTCCCTCAGGCAATCCCCACACCATTTCCCATGCCCATGGGCCATGCATATATGTTCCTTGGCTGCTTTATTCCTTATACTTACTTTATAAACCCATGACCATTCTGTAACTACCAATTTGTACCTTGATGTGGACTCCGGCCTACGAAGTTCATGTGTTGTGGTTATGAGAGACAAATTCACATGGACTACTGAAGTCCTGTGGAGAAAAAGGGACAGCATGGCCACTCTCTAAGTGAGAGAGAGAGGACCCTGACCCCTGTCTGGACAGGCTTTTATTGCTTTTCTGGATACATTACATTGAGGATGGTCCTCATTTACTATGCACAGGTTCGCTGAAGGTGATTACCTTTTACAGATAGCAAACAAAAGAATGTTGCTAATTACTTCAAAGAGAAGGATGTTACAGATCAAGGAGGAAAGTAGTTGAATTGGTTACATTACATACTGGGGACGTTTAGCACAGATTTTAGGAAGTTACAGTAAGCACTTGCTGCCTCAATTCAGGCTGAGGGAGTTTTAGCAAAAGCAAGTCTCATAGCAGCCTAAGTACAATGCAGGCCTGATTCCCCATGGGAGAACCTATCTGTCCACGTGGGTCCTGTCTGGGCCCATGCCACAGAGAATGGTCCCTATAGATAGCTCTGTTGGGAAGAGCAGTCTTTGTTGTAGGTCCCTACTTTTCATGACTTTGAATATTTCTTGCCAATCCCTTCTAGCCTGCAAAATTTTTTTGAGAAATTAGCTGACAGTCTTATGGGAACTCCTTTGTAGGTAACTAATTGCTTTTCATTTGTTGTTTTTAAAATTCTCTGTTTTTCTTTAACCTTTGGTATTTTAATTATGATGTATCTTGGTGTGAGCCTCTTTGGATACATCTTGTTTGAAACTCTGTGTGCTTCCTGGATTTGTGTATCTATTTCCATCATCAGTTTGTGGAAGCTTTATGTCATTATCTTTTCAAATAGGTTTTCAGTTTCTTGTTCTCTCTTTCTCCTTCCTCTCCTTTGGTGCCATTCATGATACAGATGTTGGAATGCTTGAAGTCATCCCAGAGGCTTCATTCATTAAAAAGAATGAAATATTACCTTTTGTGACAGTATGGATGGACACAGAGGGTATTGTGCTCAGTGAAATAAGTCAATCAGAGAAAGACAAATACCATATGATTTCACTTATATGGAGAATCTAATGAACAAAATAAGTAGACAGAATTGAAGCAGAGAATAAACTAATGGTTGCCAGAAGGAAGGGTGTTTGGGGCAACGCTGGTTGGAAAAGGTGAAGGGATTAAGAAGTACAAATTCATAGTTATAAAGTATTCATTAGAATGTAAAGTACAGCATAGGGAATATATTCAATAATACTGTAATAGCTATGTATGGTGTCAGGAGGGTACTGAAAATATCAAGGGGAACACTTTGTGAAGTATATGATTGTCTAGCTACTATACCATATACCTGAAACTAATAGAAAATAGTATTTAATGTAAAGTGAAGTTGAAAAATTTAAAAAGTTCTAATTACAAGAAAAAATTATGTAACTGTGTGGTGACAAATGTGCACTGGACTTATTGTGGTGATCATTTTGTGTATATACAAATATTGAATCAATATATTACACTCCTAAAACTAATGTAATGTCATATCTCAAATACATTTCATTGCAAATCAATCAATTAATTTAAATGCAGTGTTGCCCCTCTAGTATAATGTGGTTTGTGGTTAGTGGTTTTTGTCTTTGCATTGGTAGCTAGAAGAAGAAAGAGAAAGCCTAAGCATAGACCTACTCCATTGATGTTGCCCAGCCTTCCACTTTCTGTCCACCTTTAGAAAAATATACATGGTTGCCTTTGCATGTGTCCTAATGGACACACATATATAAAACCATGACAGTGGCTACTTGCAGGGACACAGGATTGAAGCTGAATGAGGAAGTTAGACTTGCCTGTATGTACAATTCTGTAAGTATGGATTTTCTTCCATAAGCACACATAAAACCTAGAATAAAGAACATATATGGAGACTTCCAGCCAAGATGTCAGAATAGGTAGACATAGGTTGCATCCTTGTACAACCACATCAAAATTACAACTAAATTATAGAACAACCATCACTCAGAACCATCAGAAATCAAGTTGAGTGGAACTCTGACAACTGTGGAATTAAAGAAACCACATCCATCCAGATTGGTAGGGTGGGTGGAGATAGAACAGACAGTCCCTCACACACATGTGGTGGATAAAATTTTGGGAGGTATGTCTCAGCAGTGAGGAGTGCCAGCCTCACACCTGGACCCCTAACCAAGCATTCCAGTGCCAGGAAGATAAGTTCCCATAACTTCTGTCTGCAAAAACCAGCAGGGATTGAGTCAATGGAAGAAACTCTTGGAGTCCCAAGCAGTTCCTCTTAAAGAACACACACAGGAACTTACTCAGACTCACTTCCTCTGAGCAGCAGCACCAGGGTAGCAGCTTAAAAGGCACCAGTGGCATACAGGGAGGAACAGAAGTATCCGATATTAAGGCAAGAGCTGTAAGACAGCTTTCTCCCAGATGGAAAGGTGGGCGGAGGCCATTGGCCATTTTCTGAACCCTCCCCAACACAGCTACAAAGCCAGTAGGCTGGTGCCATATCTGAGACTCCATCAACGTGGCTAACACTGTTTGCTCTGCCTGGGAGACCCCTGAGGCTCCCTCTCACCCAACTCACAGCTGTTAACAGTGGCTTTTCCATATATATGGCTGGTCTTGGTTCATGCTTCACAACTTCCTAAATCCTTTCAAACAAGCAACAGTTGGCCTCAGTGAGACCCCAGCCCCTGTACCTCTTGCTAAGAGGCCCCAGGCACAGCACTAGCAGCACCTGGCTTAGATTCACAGCTTGGCTTTGCCTGGGAATATCCAAGCCCAGCACAAGTAGCAGTCATCTCAGATTGCCTTATACCTCAGGCAGCCTGGCCCCAGGCAAAATACAGGTGGGGGGGCTGACCTTGGCCTGCACCACTCAAGAAACCCCAGGGTCTGCATACCCAGTGGACAGCTGCAGACCTCATCAGAATACCACCACCTTGCCTCTGCACAGCTGATCCTCAATGCAGGGCAGAGATTGGTGGTCCATGGCCACAGGCAATCCTTGCAACTGACTGGCCTAGGTAAATCCCTCCCATTGGTCTTCCAATAGCAGCCAAGTCTCAACTACAAGAGGAGGTTATACTCAGCCCACATGAGGGGTGCACCTTGAAGTACCCAGCTTGGGTGATAGGGGAGGCCGTGTCACTGGACCCTACAGGATGCCTACTATATTAGGCCACATTACTAAGATAGGGAGTCATAGCAGCTCTACCTAATACATAGAAACAAACACAGGGAGGCTGCCAAAATGAAGAGACAAAGAAACATGTCCGAAGTGAAAGAATAGGCCAAAACTCCAGAAAAAGAGCTAAATGAAATGGAGATAAGTAATCTATCAGATGCAGACTTCAAAACACTGGTTAACAGGGTGCTCAAGAAATGTAGTGAGGAACTCAGCAGGACAAAAAAGATCCAGTCAGAAATGAATGATATACTAATTGAAATGAAGGGGAAGTTTCATCAAGAAAAATGTATAAAGGACCCAAGGACAAAGCTGAAGGGGGGAAGGGGTGAGGGTGGGAATTGGGGGTGGGTACGTGGGGGAAAATGGTGGTGGGAAAATGGAGACAACTGTACATGAACAACAATTAAAAAAAGACATGAAAGAAAAGTGGTTGCCAGGGGCTACAGATTGGGGGAAATGGGGGGAGGTTGGAAAAGAAATCTCAGCTGCAAGATGAATAAGGTCTGAGGATCAATATATAACATAGTGACTATACATAGTTAATCACACTGTTATTATATAATTAAAATTTGTTAAGAGAATAGAACTTAAATGTTCTCACCAAAAAGGGGTACATATGTGTGGTGGTAGATGTGTTATTAGATTGTGGGGGGAGGGGTATCCTTTCACTAAGTGTACATGTATCAACTCACCTTGTACACATTAAATATCTTATAATTTTACTTGTCAGTTAGGTCTCAATAAAGATCCAAAATATTGGGGAAAAAAAGAACACCTTACAGGGAAAAGGCCATAGAGTGGATGAAGCTGAGAATCAACTCAATGATTTGGAACATAAGGAAGCAAAAAACAACCAATCAGAAAACAAGAAGAAATAAGAATCCAAAAACAGTGAGGATAGGATAAGCAGCCTCTAGGACAACTTCAAGAGGTCCAACTTTCCATCATAGCAGTGCCAGAAGGAGAAGAAAAAGAGCAAGAAATTGGAAATCTATTTGAAAAAATAATGAAAGAAAACTTCCCTGAGTTGATGAAGCAAATAGACATGCAAGTCCGAGAAGCACAGAGAGTCCCAAACAAGATGGATGTTAAGAGGCCCACCCCAAGACAATTAAAGTGCCAAAGGTTAATGATAAAGAGAGCATCTTAATAGCAGCAAGAGAAAAGAAGTGAGTTACCTACAGGGGAGTTCCCATAAGACTGTCAGCTGATTTCTCAAAAGAATAAAAGGGATTGGCAAGAAGTATTTAAAGTTATGAAAAGCAGGGACCTACAGTCAAGATTGACCTGCCCAACAAAGCTATCATTTAGAACTGAAGGGCAAATAAAGAGCTTCCCAGACAAGAAAAAACTAAAGGAGCTCATCATCACTAAACCATTCTTATAGGAAATGTTAAAGGGGCTTATTTAAGAAAAAGATCAGAACTATGAACAACAAAATGGCAATAAATACATATCTATTGACAAATGAACCTAAAAAACAAACTAAGCAAGCAAGAAGTATAGAGACAGAATCATGGATATGAAGAGCATTTACTTTGATGGTTGCCAGATGGGAGGGGGATGTGTGGGAGTGGGTGAAGATGTGAGGGGATTAAGAAATACAACTATGGTAGTTACAGAATAGCCATGCAGATGTAATGTACAGTATAGGCGATGGCATAGCCAAAGAACATACATACATGGCCCAAGGACGTGAACCATGGTGTGGGGTTGCCTGAGGGAGGGGAGGTGCTGGGTGGAGGGGAGCTAAGGGGTAAAATTGGGACAACTGCGCTAGCATAATCAATAAAATATAATTAAAAAGGCTTGAAAATAATAAAGTCAACGATCATATCCTCTAATGGGGATAAAAAATACCCAGAGTAAGTTGTCACATAGCTGTTGAGTGACAAGCTATAGCCCAGCCTTCTAAGCAAGGGGCCTTGACCTGAGGTATAGTGACCCATCTACTGCACAGAGAATACCAGTGGAAGCATCTGAGAAATGGGTAGTTTCATGTATGCTAGGTAAAATTGCTTTACTTCTTAGTTTACATATCATTTTTTTTAAATAAAAAAATACAGCTAAAAATCTTTAAAAAGCAAGGAGATACCTTGACAAGCAGGAGACACCTGCAGGCATGCTTACAGTTGGCTACTGTTCAGTTTCCCTCAGAGAGACAGCAGCAGTGACATCCTATCAAAAGTTGAACCATGTATCTTGTTTTAAAAAAAACAAATCAGAAATCAAGATGGAATTTAATATATTCAAAGGTAATTTTGGACAGCTAAAAATAAGTTAAGTCCTCTCAAGTACACAGCCTGGGAAAGTTTTGTCACCTTAAGTTAAAAGACCTCCTTTGGCCTCCATTTCCTCATGGGAAAATGACCCATGAGTTAGGACATGCCCATAGAGAAAGAACAGAATGAATGGGGCCACACGCTATTCTCCCCACCACACAGAGCATGCCTAACTGAGTACATGAAGACATAGGACCTTGGAAGACAAATTTTAATAGACACTGAAAACTTGATCCTGAGAAGTCCTATCAACTAGGTTTTTGAGAGAATAAAATGATCATGAAGGAACATGGTCATTCCCTAAAGATGTAATTTCTAAGATATATCCAAATGTGAAGCACTGAGATAATCTTCTAGAGAGATTATCAAGGATCAAGTGCTAGTGAAGGGACCAGTTTTAGTTGTTTTATTTTAATTATAAAGCAAACTTCCTCCTGATTTTTTTCAGTATGCCTAAGGGATAGTTTGGGAAAATACCAACTTTTTCTTTGAAATTCCAAGGTTCACACAATCCCGGCAGCTCTCAGGATCTTGTTGCAGATCTGAACAGTCACAGGCCTAAGAGACTAGGCCAGGGAGGCTAGGTCTACCTGCGGTCTGGTGGGAAGCCCATCAACAGGATGCTAAACTTCCTCTCACTTAGTCCCTGTACACATTGTTATCCATTTACTAAAGTACGCTGAGAGAAATTAAAATAATTAAAAAAGTCATGGATTTGAAAAAAATGAATATTTTCTCTGATTCATGTCTACTAGAGATAAATCTCATCTCTTCCTACAATACTAAAATGTGTGCTGGCCCAAGATTAAAAACAGGACAAAACCCTACATGGAAAGAACTCTAATTACAAGTTAAAATCCTACAAAACCTTTTAAAGGAATTTTTAGCCATCTCTGTATCTAACCAAACTATGTAATGAAAAGTCAAATGTAAATCCAGGCTTCCCAGCTATCCTGCATCTATCTGGAAATGGAATGTTCTATAAATGGATGCATTTGTTATCAGATGAGCAGAACTGGGAAAAGAAGTTTTTGATGAAGGATTTCACAATAAAAACTTATTACTTGCAGAAAAAATAATTTACCATGTTGAAATAAATGTATTCAACAAAGTAAGGTGAAGTCATTCTTAAAATAATTAAATACTTCCTGTTGTGTAGAGCATTCATAAGGCATCTCACCCAAAGTCTCTAATCCACCCTGCATGGTGTGGCTCAGTGGAATGAGCGCACGCCTGTGAACCAAAGGGTCACTGGTTTGGTTCCCAGTTGGGGCACTTGCCTGGGTTATGGACCATGTCCCTAGGTGGGAGCGTGCGAGGGGCAACCACACATTGATGTTTCTTTCCCTTTCTCCCTCCCTTCCCCTTTCTCTAGAAATAAATAAATGAAATCTTTTTTAAAAAGTCTCTAATCCCCTTTAAAAGCAAGAAGGACCTGTGAACCCCACTGAGGAAGGCCACCTACAGAAGGAGTATATACCCTCAATGGAAGCTGGGTGAAGATGATGACTGCAGAAAATATCTTTTAAGAAAGGACATTCAGTGCCCTGGCCAGTGTGGCTCAGTTGGTTGGAGCCTTGTCCCATAAACTGAAAGGCTGGGAGTTGAATCCCTGATCAGGATACATGACCTGGGTTGTAACTTGGGTCCCCTAGTCAGGACCCTTATGAGAGGCAACTGATCCATGTTTCACATCAATGTTTCTCTCCCTCTCTCTCCTTCCCTTACCCTCTGTCTAAAATCAATAGGCGTGTCCTCGAGTGAGGATTAAAAAATAAATAAAATAAAATAAATTGAAAGAAGATCCAAATCCCTGCTGTTTCCCACCATACTCCCACAAACCCACATGGGCTACATCACAAATGTGTTCCGCATAAAGACCCGAATGACGCCTTTGGAACCTATGGAAGTGTTTGGAGAAACCTGCTGCTGCTGGAAGGCTTACAGAGCTTGGAACTGGGATGGCGCACAGAGAAAGGGTGTCATTTCCCTCTCACTGTTACCGACAGTCCGTGACTCTCAAGTGACAGATCAGGGAGCTCTGGAGCACACACCTCTCTGGTGTGAATGTGCTGGCACATGGCATATTTTAACAACACGGTGTGGTGACTATGTGAGTTAATCAAAAGGTAGTATAAATATTTTCTCAAATTATTTAAAGAATGCAAAAATATGTAAAGTTAATTTAGTCCTAGAAATAGTCCTCTGAGGCTTAGCTTTAGGGTAAACAAGTTGAAAAACTATCCTATTGCCAGAAATAGCAAAAAAGTAAAAAACAAGGGAGGCCCCTGCTAACAACATACACTGTTAAAACTATAGCCTATTGTCATTACACCTGCAGACACACTGTGTAGGAGGACAGGTGCAAGAGAAGGGAACCTCAGAGGAAGAAACCAAACCAAAAGAGGTTTGGAAACTCACCCAAGGACTCACATAATGCAGGCTCGCTCTTCATATTTGTTGACTGAATAAGTGAACAAATTTCTTCCTCATACTTTTCTAATCACCTTTGTGACGTATATATTTGCTGATTCTGGACTCCATCTGGCTCAACTCCCCTCAAATGGCAGGTACCCAGGAAATATCTCTAGAGCATGTTGCAATACATATAATATGAAACCGATGCACACAGAAGGTGGTTTGCAAGACAGACATCATTTTCCTTCACTCTGCTACTATTTTCATCATCCTACACCCCTCTGCAAATCACAAATTCTGTAAAAACTTTGGGAAAAGATGGAAAGCATGAATACAAGTAATACTGCCAGGTTCCAGCTAGACCCCGGAGCATTCTTTTCACCTGAAACAATGACCTCAGTTAACAAAAATGCAAGCGCTTGCAACATGAGAGCCAACCCAGAATCATTATTCATGAACCCAAGGGTCACTGCTTAACACAACCACCAAAAAAGAGCATTCAGCTGCTCCCCCAGCCTTGTGTTCTACAAAGGGAAATTTTAGTTAAATCTTCCTAAAGAGATCTGTTTTACCAAATGACATCATCACAGGAGGTTTTCAGACAAGGTCTGATAAAAGAGTGGGGACATTCTCTGTGTTTGTCATGCTCTTATCGGGAAAACACTCTAAAACTACTGAAGTGCCAGCGTAGGTAGTAAGTGATTAATGAGTAGAAGCAGCCCCAATGGCTGCGACCACTGGCAGAGGTTAATCAGGTTTTTAAATGTGAGTACGAGCAGTTATAGTCACCAGAGACTTCGAGCAACATTTTCCTCTTGGCACCAACAGGAGTCATTCCCAGCTCTGGCAGACCCTGACCTGTGACAGGTAGGAATACCTGAAGGTCAGTTTGGGGATGAAAAAGCAATCTATAACCACTACAGTAAGCACTTATTTTCTTCCTCATTGTAGGTTCAACTCATGGTTGCACCTATTTTACTTATTAATTACACTCTGCCTACTTTCAGACAAGAATGGTGGTGCACAAACAAAGGGACAAGAGTTAAGTAATTATGGTGATGAAACAGGAGTGGTTATTCTGGCAGGACACTTAGTCTAAGCCAGTGATTTACTGCAATTGAGATAAGAACAGGTCTGAGCATGCTGGCAGCCAGGGTAAAAAGGGAAACACAAATTGCACACTTTTTGTGAACTGATTTAAACTAAAAAAAAAAAAAGAATACATGTCAGTCCAGGAGAGAGAAAATATTTCTTAGCTTTGGATTCTGAATTGGTTAAGTGTATCTCTATAAAAAGAACTGTGGCTGGGGTAGTTCGGTGGATTGAGTGCTGGCCTGAGAACCAAAGGGTTGCTGGTTCGATTCCCAGGCAGCGCACATGACTGGGCTGCATTTCAAGTCCCCAGTACGGGGTGTATCAGAGGCAACCACACATGGATGCTTTTCTCCCTCTCATTCTCTCTCCCTTCCCCTCTCTCTAAAAATAAACAAAATCTTAAAAAAGAAGAAACTGAGTTCTAAATAAAGTACATGGTTGTCAGGAGACATCCTGCCTGGTTTCAGGGACTGTAACCTCATTAATGGACATAAAGGGTCCCATGGCTAGGCCTGAGTGAAAAGGCCTTGGGGCCATGAGCCACTAAGGAGACAGAATCTATCTTCCTGGCAGGAGCAGAGCCCCTGCCTCCCTCACTTCACCCTGCTTGGCCTCAAAAGATGGCTGGTTAGTCAATGACGGGTCAGATCCCTCAAGGAAGGGACAACCTAAGCGACGCACAGCCGCAAAAAGGGCCATCAGGGAAGGACTTAGGGGCCTATAGAGAAGGGGCAGAAAGACCTTCACCCTTCAGCTTTGTCATAGCCCTGGTCCTCATTCTATCCGTAAGAAGTCTCCTGGCTGCTTTGCTCCCCTCTCCTGACTCAGCCTGAAAACAATGCCAGAGGCAGCTGCAGCCTTGTACTGGAATGGGTGGCTCCTGGGGGGCAAATCAGGCCTGAGGAAGAATGTGCATTGTTTCCTTTGAGGCTTGCTCTGGTAGCTGACAACCCTGTTGGTGTGAACCAGATGTTTGAGCTCAAAGTGTAGGGAGTGAAACTCTCTGCTTCGTGACACACACCTCAACAACCTGGTTTCAGCATATCCCACCAACCCTGACCAGAGACAATCCCTGTGTTTCTTTGACTATTATCTGTAGGTGATGTCAGTTTTTCATGACTGTAGCTTTTTGGACATAGATTGATGAACTTTACGTGCATACTATGTATCTCTGTGTAAGCTGAACTCAATAAATACCCAGGGAAAGAGGTGCTTGAGGCTCTTCTCTGAGAGATTAGCCAGCCTTTTTCTCCCCAAGCAGATCTTGTCTTGGAAGTCTTATTTCATCCTCGATGGCTGGGAGGACTCTGCCAGATGGAGACAGCTGGTATCTTCCACTGTGTTCTAGTTAAGAATGATAGAATTCCCAGACTGCATCAGACCCATGACTCCCTTGGCTGAGCCTGGCAGACTGTCTCTGACAGGAGTCCACAGCAGTGTCTCCAGGACATTATAACTGTGCTCTGACCTCAGCAACAAAGTGCAGAGGAAGCTCCTGAGGACCCCACCCTCCCTCTGAAGACAGTATGGAAGAGGAGAAGGGGTGTGGGCTCTGAAGCCAGAGAGACGTGGCTTCAGGGTCTGAGGACACATCTGCATGTACTTAGGGTTGACGGCAGTGGTCTTTGCAGAGCTGTTGTGGGCATTAAATATGATTATAGATATAAAGCAATAGGCTCACCAAAGGGACAGAATAATGGGCAGCTATGATGAGTAATACTGTATATAGACATAACTGGCCAAGCAGTTAAATAAACCTTCAAACTGTTTAAGATAAATTAAATATAACAAGGTTAGTTTATGGAGGATTCTTGTTAGGTCATATCTTAATATTAGAAAATATTCTAAATAAAGGAACCAGCACCAAATTTCAACACGCCTGAAAACTAAAATATCCTTCCACTTAAATTATAAGAAATTAATTTGAAAATTTCTGTTTTGACTTAGAAGTTACATCCAGATCTTGAAAACCATTTTGTTTGTCACTTATCATAGTTATCATTTATCATAGGTCTAGAGCTATGTTTTTAGGGATTCTATTTAATGAGGGCTCTATCTCAGGCATCCCCAGACTCTTCTTAAAGAGCCAGACAGTAAATAGTTTAGGCTTTGTGGGCCATATTGTCTCTGTTACAACTACTTAGCTCTGCTCTTTCGCTTGAAAGCAACCATAGACAATATGTAAACAAATAAGCGTGGCTGTGTCCAAATAAAACTTTATTTACAAAATCAGGTAGCTGGTCTGTAGGCCATAGTTTGCTGACTCCTGCTCTAGCTAATAAATATTAAAGTCACCCTGGCTTTATATTGTTATATTTTCTTCCTTTTTGAAATAACTAGATAAGAAATGCCTATAATAAATTTATTTATAGGTTTCCTCAGATTGGAAATAAGTATAGATTAAAAAGGAAGGCAGAATATTACTGAATAGCATCTAATCTCTTATTTGGAGACCTGTTTCTGGACAAGTTAAAATACCTCTGCCCTTGAACTTCTCAATCACCCACCTTTATTTAACCAGCAACACTAAATAGAAGACTAAATAAATGCAATTCCTTGATGGTTTAATGATGAAAATGTTAATAGACTTACAAAATCCTTGGTTAAATGAACAATAATTTAGATGTGGGGAAAAGGAAACAACATTAATACCCTAAAATCCAATATACACATAATAATCTTTTTTGGAGGGTTATAAAAAGAGCAAAACAGTTTAGCAACCAAATTCTAGTAATTTGGCCATGGGCAATACCTTAAGTTCACGGTACAAAGTACCTAATAAAAATAATAGATTCTTTATTTACTGATATATTTCATTGACTTAATCAGATGTTCTCTAAGATAAAATAAAGCCAAGGAGCATCAAACTTGCACCAAATAGATACATTTATAGAACTCTTCTGACTTTGTGTTGCATTGGGTTAGCTGCACCCTTTAATGTGACTGCATTCTCAGAAAGAACTGTGCTCTTGTCGTTGTGCCAGTGCACAGTGGCTGGGCTGATCCGTTGGGCCACAGCCCAGGATAGCGAAGGCTCAGAAGGTGCCTCAGTTCTGTCTCAGTTTAGGCAAAACCCAGACAGTAAATCCATGAATGAATGAACATGTAAAGAGAGCACATTATTTTCTGTGAGAACAGATTTCAGTAACAGGACTAGACTGAGGTCAAAAACAACCATAAGTATTTATTTCAGGTGCTGTTATGTACATTAAGTGCCACAAATAAAGATAATAACAGATTAAAGAGTGAAATTATATTAAATACAGACCTATTGCTGACCTTGGGGGGTTATGAACCAAAACGTCCAATGAAGCAACATGCTGATTAGGTCTTTTGGCTAAAACTGTTGAATGTGTGTTTTTGTGAGTATCAGTCTCTATATTGCTGCTATCCTGTGTTTATTAGTTACACTAAATAAAAAAATGAGATGATTTTTTTTTGGTAGCAACAAAATCAAGCTGTGAGGCTTGAATAAGTGCTCAGTGAAAGTCCCGTCATAAGTCAATGAGTGATTTTAGTCTGGAAATTGTCATACACACAATCCAAGCAAAGACAAAAAATAAACAAACAGTGCCAGACCTCTTGTTGCTGGAGACATCTGTGTATTTGTTCAGGCCCAGTCCACTGAAGGGCTTGGGGGGGGGGGTTGGGGTCTTTTAAAGAGCTGTTTGGGTTATAGCCATTGCTTTCTATTGGCGAGGAAATGCAGTCCACGCGCTCACTATGCTGAGAGCATGTCTGCTGAAAAGCAAGGGAGAGACAGGCTTGACGTGCACATTCCCAGAGAGAACAGGGCTTAATTAAAAGTTCTAATCACTCAAATATTTCACCCTCCTCGTTGGGATGGATAGAACAACAGCTGCATAAATACAGCACTCCTGTATGGAAACACTGGCTCTTCATTAAGGGATGGCTGGTGATGCATTTCAGAGAGGCTCTTGCCATTTAAAAAGTTGCACTTGGGAGGCAGCAATTCAGCCACAGGGCCTCTGTGGTTCATTATCATTCATCATTTTCTCCTGGAGCGTTCAGAATCATTTGCTCCTTATGATTGATTGGATGAGAAGTAAATGAGGAAGCAGGAGGAAGAGTCCTGGGACACAGGAAAGGTGTGGAAATTTGCTGGGAGTCCGGGCTCCTTTTGGATGTCAGGGTGCTCTCTGACTCCACACCTGTGCCTACCTGAAGTCAGAGGGGTTCTATGACATTGCACCATATAAATCTCCTTCCTTAAGAAGTATAATTGGGCAGTGAGCTCACCAAAAAGGGCGCTTCCAAAATTAAAAGTATAAATTAAGCATGTAAATTGATAGGAAGGATGCTGGAATTCCCATATTTAATTTATGGCAGAAACAAATCTGTCTCTTGGGAAAATTTCTAAGACAGCAGTGCTGAGCCTCCCCTGGGCTCTGCAACTGATTTGGTGGACAACAATTTCTCCACATTGTGGGTCTCAGACTCAGTGACATGCACAGCTGGGTGATGGACCAATGAGCACGCCAAGTACTTAACTAAAAATGTAAACATGCTACAAGACCTGCCTTAGAGACTCTAGCAGGGCTGTGAAGACATTCCTGCTTCCCTGGCCCACAACTGGCTCCAGTCCACAAGGGAATTCAGTCCTCTTATACCAAATGCACAGCTTCCCAGGGGTTTCCCCAGAAAGAAGGGAGCAGGACACTCATCCTGCTAAGCAGGTCCATCTTATCTCCTCCAGGATCAATGCGTTCACCAGATCTAAGAATCATGTTCTTCATCATGTTGGGTGTTTTCATCTCCCAATCGAGAAATCCTTTATATATCTCAACTGGAAGGAATTTCTTGATAAGAGTTCTCTCTTGTGGAGAGAATGTACAGAGAAAGGATCCAGAACCAATCCCCAGAGGTATAGGGAACTGATCAGCATGGCAATGGTGAATGTAGCCCAGCACGGAACTGGGAAACTGGTTGAGTTTGAGGCAGCACACAAGACCCAGGTGTGAGGATTGGCTTTCCCGTGGGGAACCAGGTGGCATTGTACCTAGGCTGCTTTAAGGCTTGCTTTTGCTAAAACTCCCTCACCCTGAGTTAAGACTGGAGATGTTTAATGTATATCTCTGAAGGAACTCCCTAAAGTCTGTGCTAAGCTGTCTACTATGCCCATTTAGACTGACTTTCTCTAAGTAGTCTTCAAATACTCCAGGTTATATGTTTCAGGATTCCAAATTTGTCAGAGACCCTGAAAAAGGCAGTAGGGGAATTTTTTGTGACTATTCTTATCAATTCTTGCCTGTACCTTTTTATACTATCTGGAAGTATGGGTGCTGTTACAGAAAAACCACTGAACTCATGCTGAGTCTTAACCATATTTGTTCAAAGCCAGAACCCTTATGCTTTAAAGTTTTTTTTCTATTTATATCAATTCAGCTACATCTTGCCAATGTAAAAACCTAGGTGTTGCTCCTTGCCTTCAGTAGCTGCCCACAGGGCAGACTGGCCTCTACCATCCAAGAGGCTAACATGATCACATTCTACTCAACAGCTTTTCATTTCTGTCTTTTCCTATTGAGGAAAACCATTTTATGGATGTTTGTGTGTGCATGACATGCATACATTCACTCAACAAGCATTTACTGAGCACCTACTAGGTGCCATGCACTGCTAGACATTGGGGGAGAAATAGCAAGTAAGGTATAGCCTAACAGAATGCCAGGCATGTGGGCACTTGAGTGTTTACTGAATGAATAAATATGGTCCCTGGCTATGGAGCTCAAATTCTCCAGGAAGAGACAGTTATGTAAATATGCAATTGCACTTCAGCATGACCAAAAAAACAAGGAAGGCTTCACAGAGGATGCAGCATGTAAGTTACAAGACACACATTAAAGCCTGGGGTCCAGAACTTGTACTTGAATGAAACCCTCCACCAAACCATTTAAAGCTGATTACATCTAAAAGTATGATTAGAAGTCAAAGCTCACTTGGTCTGTTTTGTACATGCTTGGGCCTGCAAATTCACGATGACTCGCAGGCCCCTAGTCCACTTCGATCTCTCCAGTTATCAGATTACCTTCCACTTCCCAAGTGCTTGCAACTTTTGGACCTTGAGAGGGACATTGATGAGCCCTGTAAACAATCAAAGCCACATAGGGAAATATTTAATAAGGTGGGTTCACCATGGTGGGATGGAAAAGAATACCCATTAGACCACCATTTACTTGGATCGCTAACCAATGCATGGCCCATGAGTGCTGACTCTCTTGGGAAGAGGCCGTGGCACCTGTCTATATTCTTTGTCCTCCAGCCACCGTGGACCCTGGGTAATACACACAGTGAAGTATTTTTTTAAATGTATTTTTAAAAGATTTTTATTTACTTATTTGTAGAGAGAGGGGAAAGGAGAGAGAGAGAGAGAGACAAAATCAATTTGTGGTTGCCTCTTGTATGCTCCCCACTGGGGACCTGGCCTGCAACCCAGGCATGTGCCCTGACTGGGAATCCAACCAGCAACCGTTTGGTTCACAGGCCCACACTCAATCCACTGAGCCGCACCAGCCAGGGCCACAGTGAAGTATTTTTCCTTCATTACAAGGGTGCCAAGCAGAGTTCTGAGAGCCCCCAGTGGGAAGACTTACTCCTATAAGAAACTACAAGAGATTCTCTGCCTTGAATCACAGAAGAGGCACAAGGGGGAAGAGGAGTAGCCAGACCCACTACCTGGCAAAAATCAAGCTCCCAGGCTAATAAAGTGAGAGGGTGAAGAGAGTTCTGGCATTTCCCCTGTGTTTGCTCATCCAAATTGGATCCTCCAACAAATTACAAATACCTGGGAAACTCTATCTTACGTAATTCTCCCAAATCAAAATAAAAGTAATAATTTAAAAGACCTCAAGGTCTGCACTGGACTTGAATTTATTCATTTACTCTATCACCACATTACAGGCACCCTACTTTGCACTGTGTCTAGAGTACTAAAGTCAAGATTCTCTGATTTTTGTTATTGGGGAGACCCAAATTAGGGGGATCCACCTTCTTGGTTCTTGTCTCACTCATGAGAGATGAATGAATTCAGGTGAGAGACAACACAAACAGTGGAAACGAGGTAGCAAAGTTTCTTTATGAAACACATGAGCAGGAAGCAGCAAGCAGGCACCCAGCTAGTGGGCTTTAGGGGTTGTATGCTTGCAGCCAGCCTCCAGATTTTCTCTCCTCTTCCCCTCTCCAGACCTTGGGATGAATACAGTTTCAAAAGTTTTCTTTCCCAGATAGTGGAAACATGCACACAGAATTTCAAGAGCTCCCCTCTTCCTGCACTATTATGGTGTTTCTTGTGGATTTTGGAACACCTGGCAATCTTATCTGACCAAGCTCAGACTGCTGAATTAATGAGAGAGACACATCTCCCTGTCCCTCTCTGCCTTGGTTTGCTATCTGTTCTGCCTAACATTTTTCAAAAGTTTCACATTCACTGGGGAATTCCGAAAGAATCCTTTACTATTCACTTCAATAATTCTCACGTAATTCAGTCTCACAGAAGCTGGCCATGCCCTTTCTCCTGCTCCAGGGCATCAGGCACCACCCCACCAGGGTTTCCAGTTACTTCTGGAGCCTGGCAGGATCTTCCTTCCCCTTTCCTCTCCAAAGGTCCCATTGCCCTGGGGCTTGGTCCTAGCATTCCTTCTCACCTCCCTACATTTTTTCATTAAGTAACCTCAACCACTTTTAAGGTTCAACAACAGCCATGACTCCAAAATTTGTACCTCCAGATTTGATTATTATGTTGAACTTTAGAATCATGGACTTGCCAGCCTGACAGCCTCACAGGCGCTTTAAGATTAGAGTGCTGAAGAGAAATTGTTGTGTACTTGTCCCCACCAGCTCCACAGGAACCTGCTTCTCCTTCAGAATTCCTACATCTCAGTAAGTGACTCTGCCGCACACCCAGTAGCTCGAGCCAAAGTTCTAAGAGTCTCCTCATTCCTCTCTCCCTCACCACATCCAGTTGATCAGCAAGTTCTAGCACTGCCATATCTGAACATACCCCAATTCCACCTGCTCCTCTCTGTCTCTGCAAGCATCACCAACAGCCTCTTTGATGGACATTTCTGTTTTTCTTTTGCTTCCCACCTCAATAATCCATTTTCCATAAAACAACTAGGTTGATTTTTAATGCAAATCAGAACAAATCATGCCTCTGTACAAAGTCTTGTAATGCTTCTCCAGTACTTTACACTGTGTTGAGTTGCCCCATCACTGAGCCTCTGCCGATCTCTCCAACCTTATCTCTGATGCTCTACCACTCCATCTACCTCTGCTCCATGAACTTATCAGCTGCTTCTGACTTCAGGATGTTCATGCCAGCTGTTCCCTTGGCCTGATACTCTTTTTCTAGACTTTCATGAGGCTGCCCTTCCTTGTCATCTAGGTCTTAGCTTGAATGTCATCTCATGAAGACCAGCTATCACTGCCCATTCTAAAGCAGGCTCAGTTTCATATCTATCAGGAACTTTCATTAACTAATGTCTTCTTGTTTTCTATCTCTCTCTACCAAGCAAAAAGAAAGCTCTAAAAGCAAGAATCTGGATTAAAGCATTTTATCTCCAGTGACTAGAATTGTGTCCGGAACACAGAAGTTGCTTAATAAATATTTGTGGAATTACAGAATCTCATAGATGCCTTTTCCTACATCTATAGGATGCTATTTGCTGAATTCTCAAACAGAATACAGAGAAAGGAAGGCTCCTGAGGCTAGTAAAAAGGCTTTTCAATTAAAACCATCTTTAGCATTCTACTTCAAACAGATAAATCCAATACAGCAAGGGAAATAACAGCATGCTCAAAAGTGATAATTACCAGAAACATTACTGAGATCATTTATATATTTCAAAAATTCTACATCTAAACTCTTCTGACTATAAAAAAATCCACTCACCTAAGATCTAAGCTGATTTAATTCACACACTATGTCACACCTGGCTAAACATGGTGATTTCTAAAAACACTAAGTAAAATATAATCTTGTAGTATCTACTAGTTTGTTATCTATTAAAGTATCACAAAGAGCAGGTCACCTGCGCTCTTAGATTTATAAGACTTAAAATAATTTTTAACTTTCCTCCTTTTCTCCAGACCCTTCTCCATCCTATCTTGTCCCCATGTCCTAACCCAAACAACAATGCTCACTTCTGGCCCACTTTTTGATCCCTGTGAGTTTATAGCACAATAAAGGGAAAATCATCTACCTGCAAAGGGTAACTGCTGCAGAATATTAGATCCTGCTTTGTAAGGGGGCCCTTTAGCTCCTTTTAAATGGATTTCTGATGCAAGAGGAAAGGCTCAAGTCCTACACACCAGGGAGAATCTGGAACACCATTCCAAAAGAAAGCTTGATTTTGTCTTTTCATCAGCAGTGTTTAAAGGGGCCATAAATAAATTCAAGTTACACAGAGAACACCCATGCACTGATCTAGTTGGTCATACCCTCCCCCTCCCTTTCAGTGTGAATGGGCCACTAGACATCAGCCAGAAAGGTAGAACAGGGTGTCCTAAGGTGGACAAAGCAAGAAAAGCTACCAGAATGGGTTTACCAACTGAGTGAGGACCCAGCTGACAGAAAGTGGCCTACCTGCCATTGGGCAAGTGCCAGAGCCGAAGAGTCAAGCTCTGACATTTCAGCATTGTCCTCTTTAGTGCTAGATCCCTGTAGAGTAGTGTTTACCAAGTTCTCTAAGTGATCCTTATGTCTGTTAAGCTATAGCAATGTGGCTCTAGGTCATTTACATATCACCTTGCTATGTGCCTCTTGGGTTAAACCATTAGCAAGAGGAGTAAGGAAATCTTCTAAAATAAATTCAAGTCCTTTTTTGACACCTAATTCCATGACCTTGAGTAATACACTTAACTGTTCTAGGCCCCCTCTACTCCCTGGGAGTTTGTAGGGATTGAATGAGCTTGCAGATGAACATGTACCCCACAAACCACACAAAGAAATAGATGAATGTGAGTAAGATAAGTATGAATACTATGTATTCATATAATACTCTGAGGCATTCTTTTGGCTATAAAAAGCATTTCTGGTTTGAATGTGCAGACACACTTTCAGCAATAAGCATTCATACACATAATCGCATCTTCATTAGGCTCTTGGTTTTCTCCAAGGTAAAGTTCTCCAGTGGGAATAACAGGAACCACTAGATATCACTGAGCACTTACCATACTCCTTACTATGCCCTGGATGTCCTCTCTCCTGTCATCTGAAAGCAACTCAAATAAGAAAACAGGCTCAAAGGACTGAAGTCACTTATCAAAGCTGTACATCTATCAGTGGTGGCTGTCATGTCACCATATGGGGACCGGGCCAAGGTAGGTCTGCCCCAGCATAATCTGGAATGTGTGGGTTCTTGACTTCATGCAGGAAAGATTTCACAATATGAGTCCAGGTGATTTTGAGAGTACACATATTAAAGCTGGGGACAGTGAGACAATGGAAGTGCTCAAGATAGATGAGGCAAGACCATAGCAACAGGAGTAAGCCTAGGCAGAGCTGTCTTGGCCCATTAGAAGGAAAGTCACAGAAGCAGAAGGAGTGAGGCAGCTGGGCTGTGTGGACCCAGGAAGCAAGTTATAGAGGGGGTCCTGGAGATAAGCCTAGCATGGGATGAGCTGCCACTACCCACTGCTCCCCTTGTTGCAAGTCTCGTGCAGACCCTTGGTGCTTAGGAGAAATAAAGCAAAGATACACGCCTAAGGAAAGAAGGGGGCGTCATGGGTATCCTCAAGGGAGAGGGCACACTGAGTCCTTTGTCTTAAGGGTTTTTAATCTGTTTTCTGAAGGAGGATGTTTCAGGGGAGGGTCTTAGAATATTCAACAGCTTTCCAGGTGTGTCCTTTGATGTGTTGATGTATCAGATTGAGCCTACAGGGAGTTTGGGATCATTCTCTGGTTGGCTTCACATTTATCTTGGATTTGTCTGGCTCTAATCAGGGTGTTTTTGTTATTTATTCTCCTGACTTCGTCTGTCTTGGGGTTTGTCTGACACTATGGTACCATCTGGATCTCTATTCTCTCTCTTCTTGACTTGGGGGATTTAAGCTTCTCACTTGCCAGCTGGGGAGGTGAGATGTGAACCATTTGCTCCTCAGTGTCCTTGGCTAGGGAAGATAACATCTTGTGATTTATTATCTGGCTGTAAATTGCTTGGCCACATGTTCAGTCATCTGTCTCAGTTTCCTCATTCCACTAGGGAATGGGGAATGTCCCACCTACTTATTAACCTGGGAAATGTCCCAGCTCCTTATTAACCTGCCTCAGATCCACCCCACAGCCTCTGCACCTGGCCACTACATTAGAATGCTCATAATTTCAAACCACCAGAACTGAACTGAATTGGCACTCCTACAGTAATATAGTTTATATGTCAATCAACTACCTAACATTCACTCTACCAAGGCAAATGTGAGAAGACTGGATGATTGTAGATGAATCAGCTGAAAGAATTAGCGCAGCAGTTCGAAGTCCCTATGAACAAGAGGAGCCATTCCTGTTCCTCTCAGAGCTGTGATGGCAGAGAGAGCTGCACACCTCCTAGGGCCTCAAAACTTTTCATAATGGTTTCCACATTCTGGCTGCTGACAGTGACTTCAGTCTTTACATTCAGCTTGTCATGTTGCTATTGTAGGGCCCACAAACTCACAGGAGTCTGTCTGTTCCTTCGTGTGGAAACCTCCCCATTGGTGACTCCACACAGCGCAGTAGCGAATCCAGGCCGTGCGCGAGGCTTCAAGAGCCCAGGCCAGATAGCCAGTAACCGTGGGAGGCCGGCAATCTGTGCCCTGTCCACCCGGCACTGGGCAGTGCGGCTTCCACCCGGTTTGGGGGTCACTGTAGCGACTGTTTTTACTCCTCCCCTAGTCTTCCGTGAGCAGCACTGAGCGAGGACCTGGTCCTTCACACACTGAGGAGCTTCCCAGGCCACGGGACTCTGGCTGGAAAGCCAGGACGGTGCTTCTGGATCTTGGACCTGAGGAACCCCAGGGAGTGCAGGTCCGCGTGGTCCCACCAGTGGGATCTGCGGTTCCCCAACAGCTCCAGCCTTCCACCTGTTCCTCTGCGTGCCCCCGGGAGGGGGCTCTGGGATGGTCGGCGATTCTACGGCTCTGTCCCAGCCGCTTCCTCCTCCAGCAATGCGGGCCTTGAGGGGCCCTCTCCCCAAAGCGGCACACTGGGAAACTCAGGGTGAGCCCTGGATGAGTGGGATGGGCCAGGGTGCT
The DNA here is from genome assembly GCF_004126475.2 of Phyllostomus discolor. Taxonomy (NCBI): domain Eukaryota; kingdom Metazoa; phylum Chordata; class Mammalia; order Chiroptera; family Phyllostomidae; genus Phyllostomus; species Phyllostomus discolor. The sequence goes on along the minus strand of NC_040910.2, from coordinate 55,992,117 downwards.
AGTCCAACAAGACCCGGATCCTTCCTGTACCTCCAAGGGCAGGAGCTGCGGACCCACGACCCCCTCCAGCTGCCCCAGCACCCCCTCAGGCCTCCGGACTCTCTCTCTGTGAACCCACAGGCTGGGGGCGCTGCTGGGGCTGACCCCTGGGTGGAGGAGAGGCAACCACACTGGCTCCTCAGCCCGGCTCTAGGTGGGCACAGCTGGAGCTCCCACAGGTAGCAGGCTCGGCCGCTCCCGGAGCGCTGCAGACTCTCTCCATGACAGAGCGAATGGAGCTGTGGGCCCAGCAGAGCCTGGGACCTGCTGTCCACCGGGTACAGCGTTCCCTCGCCCGCTCATCCTCTCCCTGAGTGGCAGCCTGCCCAGAGCTGAGGCAGTGGCTGCCAGGAGGGGTCAGGAGGAGGAGCGATCCCTGGTTTCAACACCATTCCCTCCTACTTTCAGAGGGAAGGGAGGCTGAGACCCAGGCCCCACCACGCCCCCTGGAGGTGAGAGCAGGAAACGGGCGCTCTGAGCAGCCCCTCTAAGGCCGCCCTCAGGGGATAGCTGAGCCCACCTGCTTGGGAGGGCAGGCATTCTCCCCAACTCCAGTCCAGGTCTCCGCCGAAAGAGGCAGAACAAGTTGCAGAATGTTTTCAAAAATCTAAAATAAAAAGTAAGAAAAATCACAAATACCGAATCTTGAATAATGAGGATCCACTGTAGTTAATGCATATACTATCAACTAATTAATGGTTTGTGCTCACTTCCTCTCAGAAAGGATCGTGTTGGCTTAAATTAAACATCTCTATGGGACACTTACAATTGGAATAAAGATTGGGGAGCTCTCACCACGTTGAGGAGGAGATAGACCAGGGAAGAGGCCAAAGACACCGCAGGAGGCTCTTCCTAGAGTCCCAGGAGCCTAGGCCACAGGAGCTGTGGTATACCCAGAGGGACATGGACAAGGTGTAGGCTCCCAGAAAGGCAGGCTCTTTCCAGAAACCGCATGACCCTAAGCTGCCAGGGGCTGATCTTTGAGGTGGAGGCAGGGCAGGTGCACCAGGGCTGCTGTCCTGGAAGCAGTTTGTTGTTTCCATGACCCACAACTCCTGGAACTAAATATCTGCAGAAATTATGGAGGGGTCCAGGGCTTTGCAAGCATTGACTGCTCTTTCTGACTTTTTTTTTATAGGCAAACGCGCAAGCCGCTGTGTTAAGCTGTGGGACACACTTTTGCATCCTCTCTTCCTTCTGAGCTTACATAGAAACCAAGGAGTCAAAGAAGAAACATCCATCCAGACCAGTAGGAGGTGTGGAAAGGGACAGCAGGGGCAAAAAGGACTCTCCACAAGGCCTCAGCTGGAGAACTGGGGCAGCAAGGCGACTGCTGGCTGACCAGGCAGTCCCACATTGGTGTGCGGATAAAGGATGACAAACAACTGGGCAGTGAGACCACACAACCCAGGGTTCCAGTGCAGGGAAACAAAGCCTCAAAACCCATGACTGTAAAATCCTGTGGTGGTTTTTTGGGGGGTGGTGGGAGAAACTCCCAGCCTCACAGGAGAGTTTGTTAGAGAGACCCACCGACTGGGTCCTGGAATGTACACAAACCCAGCCCCCCAGGAATGAGCACCAGAAAGGCTCAGTTTGCTTGTGGGTACTGGGGGAAGTGACAAAGCCAGTAGATAGCTGAGCAAACACCACTGTTCCCTCTCAGACCCCTCTGTCACAGACAGAACCACAACGCAATGACATGGGTTGCCCCACCCTGGCAAATACCCTAAGGCTCTGCCCCTTTACAACGTAATGTCAGCTGAGGGAAAGAAATATGGCCCAAATGAAAGAAGAGATCAAAGCTCCAAAAATAGAACTGAACATTGAAGAGATATCCAACCTATCGAATGCAGAGCTCAAAACATTGGTAATCAGGTTGCTCACAGAAATGCTGGAGTATGGTCACAAAATGGAGGAAGAAATGAAGGCTATGCAAAGAGAAATAAAGAAGAATGTACAGGGAACCAACAGTGATGGGAAGGAAACTGGGACTCAAATCAAGGACTTGGAATGATGTTACAAAAAGACAAAAATTTCTGAGCACTTCTCCAAGTAGAGAACCCCATTTGGGGCAATGCTGGCAATTTCCAAGTGTCTCCGGGTTCTCAGTGGGGCAGTCCCTGATACTCCCCCTGCACTGTCTGTTTGCTAAGTGACTCTGTTGCTGGTGGAAACAGCTCTTCCACAGAGTTGCAAGGAAAGCAATTCAGGCACCCACGCATAGTGGGGTGAGGTGCTGTGGAAAGATTTACTGGAGTGAAAATGAAGGACTACCCCCAGGTGCTCGGTGTGTCATCCACGACAAGGTGGCTTAGCTCTGTCTGGCTGTGAAAAAGTCCCAGGCCTGGTGAGCACAAGTGCCCACCAGGAGGGCAAGGATCTGGAAGTGAAATGCCATCGCCTGGGGCTCTGGGAGCCCAGCATAGTCTCTGCTCCCAGCTGTTCTGTGGTTGGTGTGGTGCTGCCACCACCAGGTCTGTGCTTTGGCCTGCACTTGGGCAGCACACAGAGCTGCGTAGCTCCAGTGGAGAGAGAATGTGTGCTACCAAGACAGGCCTTTGTTTAGTGTTGATTTTATTACCTCTGACTTGGAAGATAGCAGTCTTTCTTTCAAACTAACCAATTGCTTTTCTAGCTCTTCACAAGCTTGTGCTGGGCTCTCCCCCTAACCAATCCATTTCCTGGATCTCGTGGGGTTTCATGCCCTTATCTGATCTGGTCTTTTCCCCAGATGTTTCCAGACTAGACTCTGCCCCATGGTGGTTACATTTTGGCCCCTACAGTGCATGCCCCAAATTTCAGCTGCGTCATCTGCCTTCCGATGCGCATGTGTTTATCTCCCCCTGCACCATTTGGTTTCTACTGCACACATGCCTAGCCGAGATTTCCCCTGCTGTTTTATCCGGCCCTCGGTAATCCCAGTTTAAGGCTGGTTGTCCCCTGGGGAGAATGGAAAGTCAATTCTTTCTGCAGAGGATGTGGTTTTCCCTGTGAATGCTGCTGTGGCTTCCTAGTGACTCAGTCTTATTGTTCTATTCAGCTCCCTAGTAGACTAGGCTTAATACCTGATCCCACTTGCCCCTTTCCTTTATTAATAACTTTATGATAGTTAGCTAGTTATTAATGCTAACAAGTCAGGCTCCTACCGAATGCCTGAGGTTTCTGTGCCAGTTCTGTGAATTGTTTTGGGGTGTTTTTTTTTTGGCCATCTCAGAGAGAGGTGTTTGTGTGAGGTTTCTCGGTGTGGGTCTCTGTCACAGGTCTCTGTAGGAGGTGTTTCTAGGGGGAAGGTATGTCTGGGTGAGGTTTCTCAGTGGGGGGTCTCAGTGTGTCCTGTCACAGGTCTCTGTGAGCAGTCCCTGTGTGTCGCTTCTGTGCAGGACTCTCAGTGTGGGTCTCTCCATGTCTGGCCTTACTGCACCTCATGGCAGGAGACAGCCGAAGGGACTTGTTCCTTCCCGATTCTTGCTGTTCCATCAGCATTCCCATCCATCTGTGGCACTTCTCTTGATGGGATTGTGGGGATCACTTCCACTTCCCCCCACTCCCAAAAATCACCTCTTGGTGGTTTTCCCCACGAGGACCCAGCCACAGCCAGGCTCAGGGTCCCCATCCTGTGCCACACTCTCTTGAGCTCCTGAGGACCCAGGGCACTCCTCCCACAGGTCCTCACAGCTCTATCACTGCTGCACCAACCCTGGAGGCAACTCTGGGTCTGGGCCCAAAGGCAGAACCTGGCTCCAGGGAGAACCCATGGCATGAGGTTGTTTGTACCCATTCCACCCCTCCATGCCGGCTCTGATCCCCCATGGGCCATGCATGTAAGTAAAGGTCACAAGCTGCATCCCGAGCTCCCCAGTCCTATGCAAGCTGATGAAATAGATCGTGGAGAGGTCAACCTTCCCTGCTTGAGGGCTCTGCTGTGTTTGTGAGCCTGGCCTTCTGATTAGCAACTACAGGTGGCTCCTCTCATCTTGGCTCAGAGAGCTGCAAGGGGTGGACACCCTGCACCAATGGTCCCCTTACTCCTCCTCCACTCTGGGCCTGTAGATGGTGGTGGGACACCAGGGGATTCCCGGGCACTGCCTACTTTATGGGTGCACTGTGTCACTTTGCATCCTTCTCCTGCATCTCAGCCTGGGTGCAGTGTCCCACCATTACAAGGTAACTGTGCACAGAGTCATGTCCTGCTCCCTTCCCCAGAAGAGAACTGTGGGTGCTCTTGAGCAGGTCACTCTCCCCCTGCCCAGGGCAGACCTGGGGTCCTACAACCTCTGTGCTCCCCACCTGCACACCCTCAGCACTGCTCCAGAGCTTGAGAGGCGAGGGGATGGGACACTGAGCACCAACCACTTCAGAGAGAGAAGCTTTCCTGGGCAGGAGACACCTCCCATGGAGAGATCCAAGGCAAGATTTCTCCCACCTCTGGACTCAGGGCCAGCACTACTGCCAAAGTCCCCTCTCCACTCAGTGACACTTTCTGTTGACTAAGGGTATTTCAGCCTCTGCAAACCCCTCCTCTAAAGCCTGCAAGTTCAAGGTAGAGAGGAAGCAGGAGAGGACAGGCTGAGCCAGATCTTGTAGGTTTACTCATCTTGACAACCCCTGAAGGTTTCTGTTTGCCTTTGTAATGATGAATTATGGAGACAAGGTACGCTGAGGAAATGGGGTGGGGTAGGGGTGCCTCGCTGCAGTCACTTCCCTCCTTTTGGGGAAGAGAGGGCCCTGATACCTTCTCTTCCCCCTGCAGGCCACAGACAGAGGCCACCAGCTCCCAGGAGGAGAAAAACATGTATTTTGGTAAACAGAATTTGGGTAGGAAGAAGCCCTTAGCACACAGAGGATGATGTGCTCACATGACAACAAAAAGTCTCTCTCTGCCCAGTGTTCATTTTTTTCTTGGAGAAAAGTCTCAGCAAGAAAGGCATGAGCAGCACACACTGGTTGGGCAGAGGAGACATATTTTCGAAGGGGACAGTGCCGTGGGTAGTGGCGGGGGTGGCCTGAGAGGCCTGCCACCATTGGCGCATGTTGGCAGGGTCTGCCTCGGGACTGGGGGACCCTGAGTGGGAAGGCCCCCTTGCTGTCCCTGTTTGTGGCCCACCCACTCTTGTTAGAACAGCTGTGGCCATTAGGGGTGGCTTGGCAACCATCAGCCGTCTCTCTCACCATTCTTCTCTGCTCTTCGTAGCAGAGGACCCTCTGGTGGCAGAGGTGTGGGCCTACTGGAGCCTGGAGTTCTCCTCTGCGCCAATGGGACCATGAGGCTCGGAGTCCACGATGGAATGCTAGTTTTTCCTCGAGACTCTGTCTCACAGCTGTCATAAGCACCTGAGCCTCAGCAGCTCTGTTGTCCATAAGTGATCTGCTTTTGCCTGGTTCCCAGCTACGGTCAAGGGCTGGTGCAGGTGTGCCTTTTTGTGGGGGATTTTTCTGTCCTTTGCCTTTCCTGGGGAGGATCCATTGCAGAAAGCACCTTCATCCCTTTTTTGAAGAGGTTTTCTGGAGGAACCTGTCCCTTGTGCTCATGCCAGGACTTGCTTCTTAAGGACTCTACTAATTTCTTATCTTGGGCAGTACTCAACCCACTGGTTTGTGAAGCCCTCAGTCCTGCCAACCCTTCTGTGTTCTCCTGGGTCAGGCTTCCTATTGTCCTACTTCTCATCAGTGGGGACAATGTTCTGGCTCTGGCTCTGGCTCTGGCTCTTACATTGGTCCTGCAATCCGAGGGACTCCTGCTGGCAGTTCCCTCCACTTGTTTTGAGATCATGCAGCACCTGGGAAGCCAACATGGACACTCGTTGGACACTCTCTGGGAACCAAAGAGAGATCCATGAGATGCCAAGATGTCTGCAGCAAGCATAGCATCAGAGTTGCAGTCTTTAAGAAGCACGTCGAAGGCATTGACTTGAAGGACTGTTCCCGTCCTGCAGTCTTCAAGGAGCACACCGGTGGCTCAGCCTTGAGGCCGGTTTCCTGAATTTAGGAAGCCTTGGAGCTCAAACTCACTGAGCTGTGCATCGAGGCATGGCTCTCCTGGAACTGGGGCAACCAGCTTCATAGGAGGTGACAATCTCTTGCTGTGCCCTGGGGACACTGATCCTCTCAGATCAACATTAATGGCTCGGGAACTGGCCAGAACACAGGGCTCCAAGGTGACTTCCTAAGCAGGGGCCTCCTTGGCCTCTCTGGCCTCTTGAGCCATTGAAGGTTGGGACTCTGTGTTGGGCTCCAATATTGTCATGCCTTGGAGGAAATTTTCTGAGGTCCAACCCACACTCTCCTCTGTTGGCTCACTCCTGGCCGCTGCTAAACTTGGACTTGGCTCCTGGCTGTCTTCCTCGGCATCTGTGGCAGTCTCCCTATGTTACTTTCTGCCCTCAGAGGTGTAAGGGATGGAAAAGGCAGCCTGCCCTCCTGTCAAGTCAGAGGGGCCACTGAGGGCCCATGACAATGAACAGCTGGGATCCTTCCTGGGGCACTCTGGATTTCCTCCCATGCAAGTGAAGGGACAGGGAGGGGACCTGCCGAGTGTGGGAAATAACGCTTCTGCTCTCACCTTCTCTCTTGGAAGGGAATGAAAAGGTTTTTCCAAGAACTTGGCAAAATTGGCATTCAGGAGGGCTCTTCAATCACAGATGGCTGAGCAGGTGCCAAGGGACTGTACGAGGGTCGAGTGTGGAGCCCTTGTCAAGTTAAAGGCTTTGATGGGCTTGAGGATCCTGAGAGGCAGGCCCCACCTGTGCCTCACTTGCAACTTTCTAATATGTGCTTCTAGCACCTGTTGAGTGCGTGAACTGAGAGGGGGAAGCTCAGGGCAGGTGTTCATGCACGGTTCCAGATCCTTATGAGATGCTGGATCTGTGGCTTCCCTGTGAATGACTTTCCAGGAAGGCTGGCAGCAAGCCTGGGAGGATGGCCATCCACAGAGACCTAACCCCCACTAACCTGCCCCACCATTCTGTCCAAATGGACTCTTGGGACATTTTAGCCTGGGTCACTTGTCAAGGGCCTCATCAAGTCTCTTCCTGACCCCTCACATCTCACCCCAGGCCCTTCCCTGGGAGGCTGGCTGAGCCAGAGCACAGGTGTTTTAGGCTCCTCCTCTCACTGAGCCCCCCATCCATGCCCAGGCTTGTCCTTGGTAGGATCCTTGCTGGACAGCTGGACCTCACCTTCTCTGCATCCTGGCTGCTTTTGCCCATAAATGCAGACCTGCCCTCCCTGTGCCTGACCCACCCCTGGCAACTGGCCATCAGGCAGCCTCAGTTGCAGAGATAACTGGATGCTGCGGGGCAGGCCACCCCAGTGCTCCTGCTGCTGCAGCAGGAACCTCTTCTGAAGGTGCTGCTCCAACTGCTCCCACACATCAGGGCTGATCAAATCCCCAGGAACGGTGGAGACTGGGCTGCAGGGGTGGGAGGCCCCTTTGTCCTGAGGAACGTGCAGAGTGACTTTACCCTTTCTGAGATTTTTTTAACCAGAAAGGGTAAAGATCTCTCACTTTCTGGTTGCTTCTTCAGAAAGCAGCATTCCAGGTTTTGAATTGCAGTTGGTGTGAAAGATTGTGGGTGGGTAAGGCAGGGGTGAGTAACGGAGAGAAAATGGGGACAACTGTAATTGCACAACAACAAAAAAATTTTAAAAATTAAAAAAAAAAAGATTGTGCCATATTCTCGGCTATAGGGTGAAGCCTCCCAGAGAACCTGGTCTGGGATAGAGAGGAGGGGGTCAGATTGGGAGGCAGGAGGGGAGGTGGGTCTGAGTCTGGATGTGAGCCAGAAGTGGGGGGCTGGAATCGGGGCACAGCTGGAGTGGAGGGTTGGGGTGGGGCATCGGGTGGGGCAAGGGCTGGGCCAGAAGGATTGGTGACTTGCAGTGTCCTGCTCAGAATTCAAGTGGCATTCTGATCCCTCATTTTCTTCTTCTTTCTTCTACATCCCCACTTCTGCTTTGTTGATGGTCAGTATCTCCAGCGTCTTCTGGACATGAGGGTTAACCAGGAGGCACTATCAGTCGCTACCTGTCTGTCTGTGGCGTGTCCCAAGAATGAGACCTCAGGTGGGCGGTGGGACAGGTGGTCTTGCTGGGACTCATGCTGTGATGAGGTTGGGAAGCACACCGCTTTGGCAGCCTCCAAAGACAAGGCCAAAATGGGATAGCAAGAGGGGCCAAGGCCTGAGGGAGTGGGTTGGGAGAAGCCGACTCTGCTGGTGGGGCCTCAGGGGAGGTGGTTACAGCTGGTGGGTTGGCCTCTGTATCAGAGGAACTTGAGAGGGAATGGGGAAGTGCAACTGGCCTCTGTGAAAGGCCGCCCAGGGGGAGGAAAGGCCCTGGGGGCTGAGAGGCACTCAAGGGTAACAGCGAAAGAACTGACACTGAGGAGGTGGTCGGGCCTGGTGACAGGGTGCAGGCCAGAGGTGTTGGGCACTCAGTCAGAGGAGCTGGGGAAGCCGACATGGCCACGGCGGGAGCAGCCTCTTCCACAGGGCCGTGGCAGGGCTGGTGGGCTCCAGTGGCTGCTGCTTTGTGTGCCTCACCAGGGGGATCTTGCCACGAACACTGACAAATGTCGCCCTTGTCCAGGAGTCTGCCCAGGTGGCTGCAGGAGATGGAGGCACAGGCTACAGCCAGGAAAAGATGAACAGGCCAGGCTCCTCTGGCCCAGGACTCTCCTGGGCCCAGTGGTCCTGCTGTCCCTCACACCCCAGAGCTACATCCCCACCCGGTCCCAATTCCTCCTCCCCCAGTACCCAGGTCAGTCCCACGTGGCCTGCAGCTCTGGGGTCACATCCCAGGTTTGGGAGGGAGGAGTACCCAGCAGAAAAGGGGAAGATTCTTAACCTTCTCAGATGTGAAATCAGGTCCCAAGCCTCTTGCAGTTCTTGCTGGCCATCTTCTGGGGGCTGGAAACCAGGAGACAGGTCACATGGTGCAGCAGGGCCTGGGGGGTCTCACAGGAGGCTGAGTGTAACGGCCCTTTAGGGGAGCTGCCTGGCAGAGTGGACTCTGGAGCTGAAGCATCCGGGTCAAGGCCACATTGCTCCCTGACAGTGATGGCAAGACCAGGACAGGCAGCACTGTGTCATTTACAAAGTGCTTCCAGTCACTATGCCCTGCAGCCCTCACAACTTCCCTGTGGGCCGGGAAGGGAAGGGGGCACCTCGCAGAGGAATCTGTGCAAAAGGCAACCTTGTGCCCACAGTGGGACTGGAGCCCCCACCTCCCAGTCAGGCACTGTCTGTCCAGAACTGCCCAAGGCTAGGACACCCTGCTGGTGAAACATGGGTTTCCTTGCCCTTGAGGCTTCATTCCGGACACAGAATGTGGGAAGTACCAGGTTTTTGACTCCCTTCCTAGGAGCCTCCCCAGGGCCCTGTTTCCTGAGAGACAGGCTCTGCCTCCAGCGTCGTCAGGGACCTGGCCCTGGGCCCTCCAGACAGGACAGCTGGAGGCAAACTCTCAAGCTCAGGGCTGAGGGGCTGTAGCTCACCTTTCAAATACTAACATTCCTTCCTGCTCTGCCACTTTGGCTTCACTGGATGCTGAGAGACCAGAGAAAACAGAGGTGGGAGGCTGGGACCCCGCTCTCACTCCACTCTCTTAGATGAGCTGCAGATGTGCAGTGCTTGGGAACAATAGGACTTTTACATTTAACTGAAGGGCTCTCTGGTTGTCCCCTTTCATTTTTGAGGTGGGTAAAAATCGTTTCTGGGGTTTCTTCTTTGGAAAACATAAAGAAACGATTTCTTTATTAGACTGAGCATGGATTTCTTCCGTCACTGTTCCTCTGCTCAAGAAACACACACCTTCCCAGACCGACAGCCCATCTGAGCTCTCAGGTGGGACTCTGCTTTCCCGAGGCCACAGCCCCACCCCAGCTCAGGAGCCCTGGGAACAGCCCCAGAGGGATGAGAGGCTAGGCTGAGACACCTGCCATGGCAAAGCAACTGGCAAACCATGGCTCTGGGCCTGTCTACCCCCAGAGACCCAACTCATAGTATTCAGTCCTAGGCCACCGGTCACAGCATTTGGGGCTGTGCCCTAGAGCCTATGACACTCCTGGACTCCTGGCCTGAGGTCTTTAGGAAGAAATCCTCCTGCCTGCTGTAACCCTGTCTGGCATGCTTTCCTCTTGAAAGGATGATGTTCTAATCTTTCTTGGGAATAGTCATCCTATTCTTTCCCTACTCTGGAGTCTCTCTAGATCATTCAGAAAAGTAGAAATAAGAAGAGAAGAAAGGTCATCTCTTTTGGGTCTGGGCCAAGGGTTTCTCACCTTCCTGATGTTTCTGTGTTTCTTAGGTGTTGGGAGGACTGGATCACTCTCCAACCAGGGGAGTAACAGCAGGAAGAGCACCACTCCACATGAGATGGCAAAGACGATATCAATCACCCAGGAAGGGCTGGCACTCTGCCAGTTAACAAAGATGCTTCTGAGAGAGAGAGGATTCTCCATCATCTGAATCGCACTGCTGCCTTCAGGCAACTGAGCACTGGGCGTGGCTTGCGGACTGAAGGCCCAGGCCCACATCACGCATCACAGAAGCTGTGCTCTGGTCACAAAGGGCTCCTGAGCATAGGGGAGTGGCAGAGGGATAGGCTGGACCACAGCCCCTCTCCCCATCTAGCCTCACAGATCCCTCTACCCTTCTCTGAGGCTGCCAATACCACACTCACACTTTCTGTTAGAAATACACCTTACTCAGTTTTCTAGTGAATCCATCCGGATCTCAGATAATTCCTGGTTCCTTTGAGATCTCAATTTGAGCTCCATCTGTTTTATAACTTGAAGAAATCTGGAGTTGTCCCTGTTATTTTAGTTAGTTCCCAGGGATTTTTACTCTCAGTTTGCTCTCTATATGCAATGCTACATTTGCTACATGTGTTTTTTCCTTGCATCACCCACAGATAGAACAATCCCCCTGGCTCGGTAGCTCTGTTGGTTACAATGTCACCCCCTCATGTCAAGGTTGAGGGTTTAATCTCAAATCAGGACACATGCAAAGAAGCAACCAATGAATGCATAAGTAAGTGGAACAACAAATCTCTCTCTCCCTCTCTCTCGCTCTCTCTCTCTCTCAAATCAGTTTAAATATTTAAAGTATGGAACAATCAACCTGAATAACCATCTGAAGACTAGCTGACCAGAAGTATATAACTAAGGATTTACAGAAGAACGAGCATTGAAAGCACCAGGAAGGGCAGAGATGTGAAAGGCTCTGGCTAAGGATCCAGAGGGGTATTTTCAAGGAGGAAGTTCCTCCCAGAGAAACAATGGGCCTCAGCCACAAACCAAGATTTCTATCTCAGAGCACTAGAGACAGGAAGAAGAGGCTACACAATATCTGGCTGTGAAAGTAGGAATTCCACTCACCCTAGCGAAAAAAAGGAGAGCTCTCTTGAATGGCTAGTGGGAAGAATCTCAGTCCCAACACTCACCCTAGGTACTAGCAGAATGGACTAGAGTCTTAAGAAGCAAAATCGAGTGGTATAGCTGTGGGGAGAGGGCTGAAGAGATAGCATCAAGCATTCTTGTGCTGGGTCCTTCTCCCACACCACCCATGGATTCCATCCCTCCTGGGTTGAGTGTCCTATCAACACAGATACAGCCTAGGCAACAGCAAGAGCCACTCCCTGCCAACTCCTACAAGGCCCCACTCTGCAGGGATTGCTCTGGTGAAGGGGTCTGTGGCAGAATCCAGCCCAAGCCCTTGGGGCAGCCCTTGTTAAGGAGCTCCCGAAGGGACTGGGCAGGCTGGAAGAATCTCAGAATCACAGGGGAAGAGAATGAGTTAGGAAGCCAAAGAGGAGGGCCATTTTTTTCCATTCACCTGAGTGGCAACTTTGTTTTTTGCAGAGCCCTTTCTCCACATGGCCAAACATTAGTTCCTTTTAGCTAGGTGAACTCTTCTGACCTCATTCTGATAATTCCCTGAAACTCCACCCCACCACAAAGGTCTGTGGATCTCAGGCAGGTGGCAAGTGGTTTGGGTGTATCTCGAGACTTTTTCTGAGGCACTGCCACTGTGGTTGAATCTGTATCAGCCTGGTGAACAACACTCGCCACTACCTGGTGAATCACCGCAAACCTACCTCATGCAACTCATGAACTACTAGAGCCTCTTCCAGTGACTGAGCTCAACAGGAAGCCAGCAGGTGGAAGCAGACCTTTGGGAGACATGGGCCTTTTTCTAACCTGCTCCCAAGCTCAGAGCTTGTAGAAGCTTGTCTTGGCATTCAGCCTAGCCCCTCCCGCTCACATCCAGGCCCAGGAGTAGCAGCCACAGATGGTGGATCACTTGGTACTTCCAGACAGGTAGCCTAAGGTAGTTATAGGGATTGTCTGATTTTGACCTGCACCAGAGCCCCTCCCGAGAAGCCCTAGGACCAATACACTGGGTCTCAAGCTTCCAACCATGTCAGAGCATGACTCAATTAGCACAAGGAGCTCACCCAAAGGGAAATCCTGGCTGGCACCAGACCCTGCTGGAGCCAATTCTGCTTCATGGGGATCAGCTCCAGCACAGCAGCTCATACACGGTGGTCATGGTCAATCCTCATTGTCAGCCAACCTGAGAGCCAACCCCAAAAACAAGTGAGCCTTGAGCCTCAACAATGAAAAGAGTATTTCTGGAGCACCTAGCTTAAGTGATCATGGAGAATGCACCACTAAGCTCCACAGGACATCCACTGCATAAGGCCACCCTACTAAGCCTGGGAGATGAAGCAGCTCTATTTGATACACAGAAGCAAATACAGAGACACAGCCCAAATGGGGACACAAACATGCTCAAATGAAAGAACAAAACAATTCCTCAAAAGGAAAAAATAATTGAATGAAATGAAGGCAAGTGGTCTGCCAGTTGCAGGGTACAAAACAATGGCTAGAAATATACTCAAGGAACTTTGGGAGAGAATGGATGAACTCAGTGACAACTTCAATAAAGGGACAGTAAGCACACAAAAAGGACAAAGAAACCATAAAAAAGAACCAGTCTGAAATAAAAGATACACTAGAAGGAATCAAGAGCAGATTAGACGAAGTTGAGGATTAAATCAGCTATGTGGAGGACAAGATAGGAAAAAACACCTAATTAGAATAGCAAATATAGGCCCTAGATGATGTGGCTCAGTGGACTGAGTGCCGGTCTGCAAACAAAAGGTTGCTGGTTTGACTCCCAGCCAGGGCACATGCCAAGGTTGCAGGCCAGGTCCCCAGTAGGGGTCATACAAGAGGCAACCACACACTGATGTTTCTCTCCCTCTCTTTCTCCCTTCCTTCCTCTCTATATATAAAATCTTAAAAAAAATAAGAGCAAAAATAATAATAACAATTATTTTTAAAAATGAGAATACTCTAAGGGAAATCTGGGACAACATAAAGCACACCAACATCATAGTAGGGGTATAGAAAGAGAAGACAGGAAGCAAGAAATTGAGAAACTATTTGAAGAAATAAGGACTGAAAACTTCCCTAACCCATTGAAAGAGAAAGACACACAATACTGTAACAGGGGAAAAAAACTACTCCAATTTATCATGAAACAGAATTAGAATAAAATGTACTAACAAACTGATAAAAAGGAACTCATATACTGACAGTTTCTTTGTGAGCACATTGCAGGCGCCAGCAGTTCCAGTTCCTGCTTGTACGAGAAACGGCCTTGACCACCACCACCAGTAATGCAGATTGCCCAGCTTCCAGAATTTGGCTGGTGCTGGCCAGTCCCAGGATGCTGACATCAGAAATCCGTATCAGGACCAATAAGGACACTGCCTGAATGTCTGTAGGAGACCATTCTGTGTGGTGTGGGCCCAGCTCCCAGTGGAAAGCAAGGTCTGATGCACAGCACCCACATCTGTGGATAGGTTCTTCCATGGGGAATCAGGCCTGCATTGTACCTAGGCTGCTTTCAGATTTGCTTTTGCTAAAACTCCCTCACCCTGAATTGAGACAGCAAACGCTTACTGTAACTTCCTAAAATTCATGCTAAAATTTCCCAGTATGGAGTGTAACCAGTCAACCACTTTTCCCTTTGCATTTGCAAATATCCTTCTTCTGTGATGTGATTAGTGGCATCATCTCCTTCATTTTGTGTAAAAGGTAACCACCTAAAGCAAACCTGTGCATAGCAAATGAGGACCATCATGTAATGTGCCCAGAAAAGAAATAAATGCCTGTCACGGTGAGGGCCGCAGCTTTTTTCCCCTTGAGAGAAAAGCCATGCTGTCCGTTTTCCTCCACAGGACTTGGTTGTCCATGTGAATTTGTCTTGTATCTCATCCACAATGTGGTGAACCCCACAAGCCAGGGTCCACGTCACATGTCCATACCATCTGCCCCTGATCTCTTTATTCTGCTTTCCCTTTCCCTGCTTATGAAACCTCTGACTGCACTGAGGTGTTGAGATGGTCTTTGAGGTATGAGCCCACAAAGGGTAAATGGAAGCAGTGTGGCTTCCTCACCCAGGTGTCTGGGCAACTAAGGGAAGTAGTATCCCCATAACCTTGAATGGGCCTTAGAAGCAGTGTTTCCATAGCCTTGAGACCGGGTCCAGTACACGGTTCCCATAACATGAAGTGGGCTCACATGCACATAACTATGCTATGTTATATAATTTTTTGGCTTTTTGCTGGCTTTGTCTCTCTCTAGTACTTAAGCAGGTAGGGGATTCTCACTAGAGAGACACTCGGCTTACGGGGTGCATGGCTCGACCACCATGAATAAAGGCATGTCAGGCATCCCAATGGCCCCTTGAATATTCTTCTGTCTGCCCTAATACCATGAACGTGTCAGGTCTTGAATGGTCACAACACACCTGGCATCATCTCAGGGTGTCGACTCCCTTTCCTTCTCAACCAGAATCTGTCTCATGAGTTTGGCTTTCATTGCAGCAGGCAGCCAAAACTTGGTTTCTGTTACAGTACCCGGAAGCACACAAAATCTCGAAGGTGAACACAAAGAGGTCCACACCAAGACACACCATAATTGAAATGTCAATGGTAAAAGACAAAGAAAGAATTTTAAAAGCAGCCAGAGAAAGACAAATAGTTACCTATAGGGAAGCTCCCATAAGTCTGTCAGCTAATTTCTCAAAAAGACAGTTCACACTGAAACAGATTGCCACAAAATATTCAAAGTGCTCAAAAGCTAGGACCTACAACAAAGACTGCTCTACACAGCAAGACTATCATTTAAAATTGAAGGATGGATAAAGACCTTCTCAGACAACAAAAAGCTAGAAGAGTTCATCACCACCAAACCAGTATTACAAGAAATGTTAAAAAGAACTTCTTCAAGAACAAAAAAATAAAGGGACATAAATGTGTATCATAAAATGACAATAAATATGTACCTATCAATAATCACTTTAAATGTGCAGATATAGAGTAGCTGAATAGGTAAGGAAACAAGACCCATATAAATGACCTCTACAAGAGACCAACATCATATTGAAAGGCACACACAGACTGAAAGTAAAAGGATGAAAAAGATATTTTATGCAAAATGAAAAAAGTTGGAGTAACAATACTTAGACAAAATAGAATTTAAAACAAAGGATATAAGAACAGACAAAGAAGGACATTACATAATGATGAAGGGATCAATCCAACAAGAGTATATAACCCTTGTAAACATTTATGCACTTAACATAGGAGCACCTAAATATACAGGGTAGAGAAAAAAATAGTTTTACTGTTCTTCCTATGGAAAATAATATAATAATTAATAAATAATAATACTAGAATAAACTCTGTTTTACATGCTCACAACTGTAAACCTACTTTTTCCTCTCCCTGTATGAAGCAAATCTTGGTGGACATAAAAGAAACATAGTCATAGTAGGGGACTTTAACACTGTGGACATCAACAGAGAGATCTTCCAGACAGATAGTCAACAAAGAAACAGTGGCCTTAAATGACACAACAGACCTGATGATTTTTTTAAGATTTTATTTATTTATTTTTAGAGAGGGAAGGGAGGGAGAGAGAGAGCGAGATAAACATCAATGTGCGGTTGCTGGGGGCCATGGCCTGTAACCCAGGCATGTGCCCTGACTGGGAATCGAACCCACGACACTTTGGTTCGCAGCCTGCGCTCAGTCCACTGAGCTATGCCAGGCAGGGGAGACCTGATGAATTTAATTGATATTTTCAGGGGATTTCATTCCAAAGCAGTAGAATATACATTCTTTTCAATACACAAGAAACAGTTTCCAGGACAGACCAAAAATAAAATGAAAGTAAACTTAAGAGAATTGAAATCATATCAAGCAATGTGGTCAAGCATCTGACCACAATGGTATTAACTAGAAAGCAAATTTTTTTGCTGTTGTTCAAGTACAGTTGTCTGCATTTTCCTCCCACCACTCCTCCACACCCCAGCCATCCCCACCTCCCTCCCTGATTCCACCCCACCTTGTTTTTTCCATGTGTCCTTTATAGTTGTTCATGAAAACCTTTCCCCCATTTCCCCCATTGTCCCCTCCCACCTCCCCTCTGGTTTCTGTCAGTTTGTTCTTAATTTCAATGTCTCTGGTGATATTTTGCTTGCTTGTTTGTTTTGTTGATTAGGTTCCACTTAACGGAGAGATCATATGGTATTTGTCCCTTACCACCTGGCTTATTTCACTTTACATAATGCTCTCCACTTCCATTCATGCTGTCAGAAAGGGTAGGAGCTCCTTCTTTCTTTCTGCTGTGTAGTATTCCATCATGTAGATGTACCATAGTTTTTGATCCATTCACTTACTGATGGACACTTGTTGGGAACTGCCCTGCCTGGTATCACGTGAGGAGTGGCCCTGCTATTCCTATTCCCCCACAGGACCTGGTTGTCTCTGTGTATGTTTTTAGCATGTTTTGATGAGCATCCGCAGCTGAGATGGATACTGCTGGTTGGTATCCATCCACAGCTGGCGCCCAACGTGGGGCTCAGAGGCCATGAGCCATGGCTGTGGATGGCACACCAACTCAGGGAGTGAATCTCACATGTTTTTTGGGCTGGTAAGTAATAGCCCCCTGCAACCCCGGACGCTTTCCAGGTATGTTGCAGGGTTGTGCTGCATTCAGGGGAGTAATGTAGCTCCCAAATGAGAGCAATGTGTTTGAAACTAGAAGTTTGGACCTTGCTCCCTCCCCCAAGCTTGCACCCAGCGGCCCAGGCTTGGGAGAAAAGAGCAATGACTTTCCCTTTAATTGGTCTTAAAAATGGCAACTAGTTACAGGGCAATTTACAAGAATCACCGCACTTGGGGCAGGAGGAATTTCAGAAAAAGTGCTTTTACTTGTTAAGGAATTTTTAAATATTTATAAATATTCTC
Organism: Phyllostomus discolor; assembly: GCF_004126475.2. Lineage (NCBI taxonomy): Eukaryota > Metazoa > Chordata > Mammalia > Chiroptera > Phyllostomidae > Phyllostomus > Phyllostomus discolor. The sequence goes on along the minus strand of NC_040910.2, from coordinate 55,974,750 downwards.
AAGTTGGGGAAATATTTCTGTTGTGGAAAATCCACCCACATGCGGGAGATAACAAAGCACAAACTTTATGACGCGCACGGGGCTCAAGGAAGTCAATTCCCAAATCCTGAGCTGAAAAGGCTGGGTTAGGGGTCCTTTTTATATACTAGTTACACAGGCAGAAAGGGAGGGGGACCAGCTGCTGAAAGCAAGCATTCAGAAGCAGGGGCAAGGTTAGTGACCTTGAGATATCGCTACCTAGCAACCCCACTAGCTGGCTCCTTACCTAAAAATAACTTTTTCTCAGCTTTTGTCCTGACAAAACTTGCAAGTGTTACAGAGAGCAGTTTCTTTTCCTGCCACATTTTAAAACTAATTTCAGCAGCTTCAGACTGTTAAATGGTAATATGAAAGAAAGGGACCTGTGTGCAAGTTTTTTGAGCACCGCAACCCACTCCCGGGAAGAAAAAAATGGAGGCAGCGGCGCTCGGCTGGGTGCAGAAAACATACCTACTCAGATTTTTTTTGTGGTTAACGTCAACTATCAGCCTCATGGACTGCCCCAGCATACTTAGCAGCCACACAGATACAGGCGCTCGTTCATAATGCTGGCTGTAGCCACCCACTCATGAGTGCTCTAGGAGTCGAGTGGGGGCTAGGTTTCTCTGCCTTAAGCGGCAGGCGCAGGCCGGGGCGGGTGGCTGGGAAACAGCCACCGGGAGGAGGCAGTGGGAGTTTCTGGGCTATGTATCAGTAGGGCGCTCGGCACTCCCCAACATGCCGAGGCCGGCTTCAGCCAAAGCCACTGCTAATTGGAGTAAATAAAAAACTACAATTTAAAATGCATTTGCCAGTAGAGTAAAAACTGTTTCTGAAAGTTGTGTATGTGTTCTTAGAATTATCAATCTAAAGCATGCTATAAGTAAAGTGAAAAGTATAAAGTGTTAAAAATATATTAAAAATTCTCTTTGTTTTTGCCAAAGCTGTGACCTTTTATTATAAAAATAAAATATAAGTACACTACCTCCCAGAGGGAATTAGCCCTTCTCTACAGAAGAGAGATGTACCATTTTTTTTAACTCAGTACCTGTAAACACTGGCTGCACCCTTGGCAGGACTGGCTATTCTGCCAAAGGAAGTAGTTAGTTAATCAAGTCACTAATGGCTCTTGGCACATAACCATTTTTGGTCTAAAACATATTTTAATAAAGCATCTTTCTCATTTTCTTTAAAAACTCATTGCAGCTTTCAGAAACAGTGAAAAGTCTATCTTTCTAAACTAAGCAAATTGTTAAAAAAATGTTCTGATTGCTAAACCCTTAGCAAAGAAACCCCCACTGACAGGAATTAATCTTCAAGAACTAAGTTCCCAAATGATTTGATAAATAGATGTTACTCACTATCCCTCTCTTCATCTCATAATATACTACTTAAGTGAAACATTTGGCAACAAAATCGGGCTTGAGTTTAAAAAAAACTTATGTGTATTTTAAAATGTTATGTGAATTATATATATTGTTAGAAAGTTCACAGAAGTCCTAGATGATCTGTAGAAAAGAAATTAAAGTGAAGGAAAGGAAAGTATAGAATTATGAAGGAAAAAGGTTAAGAAAACATAAAAGAAAAAGAGACCACATTCATATGTGGCATGGAAAGAAAGTACATTAAAGTAAATAAATTAAAAGGTAAAAGCGGAAAGGAAATAAAAAATATTATATGCATCTAAGTCTTTAGAACGTACTTTTAAAAATCTTCTTTTAATAACAAAAATAGAAGGGGGAGCCAGGAGTCCTTCCCCCCAAAATTTAATTATGTTAGCTATGTTTATATATAATTTTCTAAGTTGTTATAATTCACTTGGTACTCCATTTGAAAAACACTTTCAAACAAAAAGAATTAATACCACTTTACCCTCAAGTTTTATATAGAAATCCTTTAGAAAATAGCATTTGGCAAGAACCTGTGGACTTCTTAACTTGAGGAAGAGAGTGTGCTGTTTTTCCATCCCTACAGGTCCTGTCTACAGCCAACACCCAGGGTGTCACACATGGGGCTGCCAACAGAAGAGGATGGGGCCTCCCCCAACAGCAGGGGCTGAGGCTCAGAGGCCTGCAACCATCCCCCGACACCACATAATGTACCCAGTGGGCGTGCACCTGTTACATGGGAAGGCATTAAAGCTCTTAATACTCGAGCTGACAAACTTCTTAATGAGATGAGGGTGGAAGACATCCCAGAAGTTAGGTTTATTGCTTATCTGGCAGTACTGTCAGCCATATCAACTAGAACATTGCATTTAATTGCTATTATATTTTGCCTATAGGTGCAAGGCCTAGCTGCTAAAGAGAATGCCTCTACCTGTATATTATTCTGGAACTCTGTTTTGGATTTTGCTCTGTATCTGCTCTGAAAAAGATATTGAGGATTCCAGGGAAGGTTGAAACTTCACACTCTAGGAAAGTAAATGGGAAACTGTAAAGATAAGTGGAAAAGTAAAAGTTTTAAGAAGGAATTGTGTGGTGTTAGTAATTAAAGGTATAAGGCATGGAGATGCAATCTTGGTGGATATCAGAAGGAATATGAAAAAAAAAAGGGTTTGTGAATGTTGCAGAAAGTCTGTGGAAGTAAAAGTTTTCAGAAGCCTGGTAGATATCAGAAGGAAAAGGATTTTCCTTCACACTTTATATTTTTCTCCCTACCTGGTCCCTCCAGAATTTGGCATTCTGAAGGAGTGAATAATAACAAAGGTCCCTTTGCATAAATCCAAAAAGACCATTCGTTAATAGTGGTTATGATTTAATTGTGCCTTCCAACTCTTCCCAAATCTGTCATCTCCAGAACATGACCAGAAAATGAATGAATCCAATTGGCATAATAGCACTTAACAATCTTCCTTATGAGTCTGAAAGTTTGTTAACACCTGGTTGCACTTATTGTTTAATCAATACTACTTTAGAATTGGTCCAACAGGCTCAAATAGAGCAAGAGATCCTGACCTGCCTTTCTGCAGTTGAATCAGCACTGGACTGGATTGGCGAATGCCAAGACGCACTCGTGACTCGTCAGCACCTAACCTGTGACCCTGGTTTCTCCAGACTGTGTGTCACACCGCTACAGTGGAATTCCAGCCAACATACTTGGACTGTTAGCCAACAATCACCTAAAGAGGGGTATTTTCCACTAACATAAAAAAACAAATTGATAAATTGCAGCTAGAGTTGCATCAGCAGCTGCAGGACATTCAACGTTTAACCAAACAGGACGTTTTTAGAGCCCTTAATGAAAATATTAGTTGGCTGAATCCCCAAACATGGTTTGATGGACTTAATTTGAGAATTTGGGTTTGGGTTGAGAGCTGCTGGTTGTATACTGATTATAATATTGCTTTGAGTATTTCGGTGTATTTGCAAATTGTTTTCCCAGGGTCATATCAGAGACCAGCAAGTAGCAACCTTTATGGAACCCTTAACAGTCCTAACTAAAAATGAAGGAGGAGAAATGAAAAGCCACTCTGCTAGAAGTGGAAATATAACTCAACACCCACGTAAGAAACCAGTGGGGGATGAGTCAGTGCGCAGCTGTGAAGAAATCCTCCCATAGGAAGTCAGGCCTGCGTCATACTCAGACTGCCTTGTGATTTACCTTTCCTGAAATCCATGTATTTCTCCAAAATATTGAAATGTAATCAGACCTGTTAATCCTGTTTTTCCCTTGTATCTCTAATATGTTTTCTTAGATTGAATTTAGGAACCTGGGTGTTGGCAAATTGCAAGATCTCTCTCCTTTGCTTTAATTTTTATTAGTGCCTTATGATGTATGTAGATGTTGCTTTTCTTCGGATTTGCATTCGAAACAGCAAATAGTAGGTTTCACAGGTTTAACAACCACAGTTGATTTTAAAACCGAAAAAGGGGGAGATGTTGGGAACTGCCCTGCCTGGTATCAGAAGCTGTAACCCCACCAAGGCTAAGGCTGAGGGAGTAAACTTGGACTGTAAGCCACCAAGGAGACAAAAGCTTATCTCCCTGGCAGGAGCACTGCTTCTGCTGCTTCATTCATAACTGAACCCCAAAGCTTGGTCGGTTAGCCAATGACGGGTAAGATTCCCCAAGAGGGGAATGACTTAAGACAGGCACGATCACAGGGGAGGCCCCCAAGAAAGGACTTTGGGGGCTACAGCAAAAGGGGGTGATAGACCCTCGCTCCTCGGCTGTGATATAGCCTGAGTCCTCATAGTCTAGGAGAAAATCTCCTTATCCCTTGGCTGCCTTACTTCCCTTGCTCCACCTAAGCCTGAAACAATGACAGGGTGGTGCAGCTCTGTGCTGAAAAGGGCGGGTTCCCCGGGTGATCAGGCCTAAGAAAGAATATGTAAGATCCTGTGAAACCTGCTTTGTTTAGAATGCTCTCAGTTGAATGATAGGGGTCCAAGGAAGAAGTAAATTTGTTCTTTAAAGTTTTACAGCTGTTTGACCCTGACTCAAAATGGGCCCTCAGACTTCCTTGTTATCTATTGTTTGATCCTTACTTCCTAGCAATGAGTAATGAGCTTTTACCTGAATTCTTATTCAAATGAAACCAAAAAAAGCCTCTCCAGAGGGGGAACCAGGTGTGCTCTGCACATGAGGAGTGGCCATGGCACCCTCCAGGAGAGAGGGTGGCCAAGGTGCTCCCCATATGAGGAGTGGCCCTGCTGTTCCTATTCCCCCACAGGACCTGGTTGTCTCTGTGTATGTTTTTAACATGTTTTGACGGTGCATCCGCAGGTGAGATGGATACTCCTGGCCGGTATCCATCCACAGGCACTTAGGTTGCTTCCAACACTTGGCTATTGTAATTTGTGCTGCTATGAACATTGGGTGCATGGGTTCTTTTGGATTGGTGTTTCAGTGTTCTTAGGACAAATAATCTCAGCAGTGGAATTGCTGGGTCAAAAGTCAGATCCATTTTTAATTTTCTGATGAAATTCCATACTGTTTTCCATAGTGGCTGCACCAGTCTGTATTCCCACCAACAGTGCACTAGGGTTCCCTTTTTTCCACAGCCTCTCCAACACTTGTTTGTTCATTTGGTGAAGATGGCCATTCTCACAAATGTAAAGTGGTATCTCACTGTGGTTTTAATTTGCATCTCTCTGATGGCTAGTGATGCTGAGCATCTTTTCATATGTCTCTGGGCCCTCTGTATGTCCTCCTTGGAGAAGTGTCTGTTCACATCTCTTGTCCATTTTTTAATTAGGTTGTCTTCCTGGAGTGTAGTCGTGTGAGTTCTTTATATATTTTGGGGATCAAACCCTTGTCTGAGGTATCATTGGCAAATATGTTTTTGCATACACTTGGTTCTCTTTTCACTTTAATGCTGTTTTCTTTAGCCCTGCAGAAGCTTTTTATTTTGATGAGATCCCATTTCTTTATTCTTTCCTTTATGTCCCTTGCTCTAGGGGACATATCGGTGAAAATATTGCTGCATGGAATATCTGAGATTTTCCTGTTTATGTTTTCCTCTAGGACTTTTAAATGGTGTCATGACTTATATTTAAGTCTCTTACCCATCTTGAATGTATTTTTGTGTATGGTATAAGTTGGTGCTCAAGTTTCATATTTTTGCATGTAGCTGTCCAGATCTCTCAACACCATTTGTTGAAAAGGCTCTTTTTGCTCCATTTTATGCTTCTGCCCCCTTTGTCAAATATTAATTGACCATAGAAACTTGGGTTTATTTCTGGGCTCTCTATGCTGTTCCATTGGTCTATGTGTGTGTTCTTATGCCAGTAGCAGGCTGTTTTGATTACAGTGGCCTTGTAATACAGTTTGACTTCAGGTATTGTGATCCTTCCTAATTTGTTCTTCTTTCTCAAAATTTCTGCTGCTATGCAGGGTCATTTATGGTTCTATATAAATTTCTGAAACATTTGCTCTATATCTGTGTAATATGTCATTGGTGTTTTAATAGGGATTGTGTTGAATCTATAAATTGCTTTGGGTAGTATGGACATTTTGATGATATTAATTCTTCCAATCCATGAACATGGTACATGCTTCCATTTGTTTCTGTCTTCCATAGTTTCTTTCTTCAGTGTTGTGCAATTTTCTGAGTTCAGGTTTTTTACCTTGTTGGTTAGGTTTATTCCTTGGTACTTTAGTTTTCTTGTTGCTATATCAAGTGGGATTTTTTTTCCTGATTTCTGTTTCTAATATTTCAGTATTGGTATACAAGAATGCCTTTGATTTCTCAATATTGACTTTGTATCCTGCTGTTTTGCCAAATTCACCTATTAGGTTGGGTAGTTTTTGGATGGAGTCTCCAGGATTTTTTGTGTACACTATAATGTCATCTGCTAACAATGACAATTTTGCTCCCTCCTTTCCAATTTGGATGCCTTTTATTTCTTTTTCTTGTCTGATTGCTGTGGCTAAGACTTCCAATCCTATGTCGAATAGAAGTGGTGAAAGCAGACATCCTTGTCTTGTTCCTGATCTTCATGGGAAAGCTTTCAGGTTTTTCCCATTGAATATGATGTTGGCTGTAGGTCTCTCATATATGGCCTTTATTATGTTGAGAATTGCTTCCTCTACTCCCACTTTGCTAAATGTTTTTTTTTTTATCATAAATGGGTGCTGTACCTTATCAAATGCTTTTTCTGCATCTATTGATATGATCATGTGATTTTTGTCTTTGCTTTTGTTTATGTGATGTTTTACATTTATTGATTTGGGAATATTGTACTATCCTTGCATCCCTGGAATGAATCCCACTTGGTCATGGTGTATGATCTTTTTAATGTGTTCCTGGATGCAGTTTGGCAATATTTTGTTGAGGATTTTAGCATCTATGTTCATCAGTGATGTTGGCCTGAAGTTTTCTTTCTTTGTTGTGTCTTTATCTGGTTTGGGGATTAGGATGATGCTGGCTTCATAAAAAGAGTTTCAGAGTCTTCTGTCTTCTTGGATTTTTTGGAATAGTCTGTGAAAGAAAGGGGTTAGCTCTTCCTTAAATGCTCTGTAGAATTCTATGAAACCATCTGGTCCAGGGCTTTTGTGTGCCCAGAGTTATTTTATTACTGCTTCAATTTCAGCTGTTATTGGTCTGTTCAGACTTTCTGCTTCTTCTTCATTGAGTTTTGGAAGATTATATTTTTCTAGAAATTTGTCCATTTCACCAAGGTTTTCAAATTTCTTGGCATATAGTTCTTTGTAGTAATTTCTTATGATCCCGTGTATTTCTGTGGTATTGTAGAACACAACAAGGGGGGCCTGGGATGATATACTATTATTGAAAGAAGGCCCCGGGTCCGTTATGTCCGCCGCCCTAGGAAAGACGTCTCTCAATGCCAGAGATTCGTGGAAAGGAAAGGAAATGTTTATTTAATGCTATACTAACTTAAAGTAGTGACCTAATGTCTTCACCAAAAAATCCTAAAGTCCCTAAAAACACCCACAAACACACAGTCCTTCCTTCCTTCCCCCTTTGCCCAGTCCAGAGTACCGTATCTCAGGAAAGGAAACAGAAGTCCATGGCTCAGGTAGTCCTCTGGTTCTTCCCAGTTAGAACTCCATCTCGACTGGGAGAGCTCCCTGGGTTCCCGGCACCCTTGGCTGAGTCACCGGGATCTCTGCTAAAACCAGGTGGTGGTTCCCCCTTCTAAAGCTGTGGGGGTCCCCACTCTGCCAGGCTGAGTGGTTCCCTCTCTCTGGGATGCGGGAGTCTCCACTCTGCTAAAGACGTGTGGTTCTCCCTCTCTCAGGGCTGCCAGAGTCTACACTCCGTCAAGTCCGCGTGCTTCTCCTTCTCCCAGGGCTGCGCATGGTTCTCTTCCTAAAGCAGCATGGTTCTCCTTCTCTCAATGGCCGCCAAGTCTGGGTTTTTTTTCCCCGTGCCAATCTTCCTCTGCAGCCCCATTTCTGACTCCTCCCACACTCAGCTTCACATGCCAGAACTCGTGTCCTTCCAGCCTTATTGGGCTGCCATCATGAGTCTGGGCAGGTGTGGCCCCATGTCCTGGAGCCAATCCTCTCTGAGCTCCCACACAGGCGCTGTAACTCAGGGGACCCGCCCCCCCCCAGTTACATCTGGGTGGGGAAGTTACTTCCATTCCCCTGGCTTAGAGCTGATCACAGCTATTTAACATATCTAAGCGACCAGCCAAAGGCTATAGATATGTTAAATGACCAAGCCAGAGGTTAGCTGCAAGGCTGTTGCTATGCAAAACAGCTCTCAATGGCCCTGCTCCATTTGTCCCTTCCCCCAACCCACACCCTGGGCGGGGGGGATGGAGACATCCCCAAATCTCCTAGACACCTTAAGTTCTGGACCCCATTTCAAATGCCTATTTGGGCCCCCCCTCTTGGCTGCACCCTGTAACAGTATCACTTGTAATCTCTCCTCTTTCATTTTTGATTGTGTTTATTTGGGTCTTCTCTCTTTGTTTCTTGATGAGTCTGCTTAAAGGCTTGTCGATTTTGTTTTTCTTTTCAAAGAACCAGCTCCTGGATTTATTGATCCTTAGAATTGTGCTTTTAGTTTCTGTGTCATTTAATTCTGCTCTGAACTTAGTTATTTCCTCCCCTCTATTTGCTCTGAGCTGTCTTTGTTGTTATTCCTCCAGTTCTTGTAGGTGTAGAGTTAGGTTTTTTATTTGAAATGTTTTGTCTCTTTTAGATAGGCCTGTGTTGCTCTGAACTTTCCTCTCAGAGCTGCCTTTGCTGTGTCCCAGAAGTTTTGGGTTGTTGTGAGTTCACTTTCATTTGTTTCCAGAAAGTTTTTGTTTTCTTCCTTGACCTCATTCTTGACCCATTCATTGCGCAATAGCATGTTATTCAATCTCCATGAGCTTGAGTGTTTCTGAGTTTTTTTCTTGAGTTGCATTTCTAGTTTCAGTCCCTTGTTGTCAGAGAAAATGCTTGATGTGATTTCAATTTTCTTGAACTTGTTGAGGCTTGTTTTGTGTCCTATCATGTGGTGTATTTTTTGAAAATGTTCCATGTGCATTTGAAAAGAATGTGTATTTTGCTTCTTTGGGAATGAAAGGTTCTATAAATATCATTTAAGTCCATCCAATTTAGGACATTGTCCAACGCCACAATATCTTTGTTGATATTTTTGTTGGGAAGATCTATCCATTTTTGACAGGGGGGTGTTAAAATTCCCTACTATAATTGTGTTGCTGTGAATATCTTTCTTAAAGTCTTCCAAGATTTTCCTTATATATTTGGATGTTCCTATGTTGGCTGCATATATATTTACAATGTTTATGTCTTCTTGATGGATTCTTCCCTTGAGCATTATGACATGACCTTCTGGGTGTCATTTTATGGCCCTGTTTTGAAGTCTATTTTGTCTGATATGAGTATTTCCACCCTGGCTTTTTTTCCTGTCCATTTTCTTGGAATATTTTTTCTCCAGCCCTTCACTTTTAGTCCATGTAGGTCTTTTGTTCTGAGGTGAGTCTCTTGTGAGGGTCATGATTTCTTATCCATTCAGCCACTCTATGTCTTTTGATGGGAGCATTTAATCCATTCACATTTAAGGTTATTATTGATAGGTACTTATTCACTGCCATTTTACTTCCTTCATACCTATGTTCCTCTCTCTCTCTCACTCTTTTCCTTCCTTTTCTTAAAGAAGACCTTTTAGCATCTCTTGCAGAGCTGGTTTGGAGGAGGTGTATTCTTTGGTGCTTCTTTTGTCTGGGAAACTCCGTATTGACCATTTTAAGTGAGAGCCTTGCTGGATAGAGTAGTCTTGGTTGCAGGCCTTTGGTTTTAATTACTTGGAATATTCCTTGCCAATCCCTTCTGGCTTGGAGCATTGCCATTGAGATATCCGCTGCTAGCCTTATCAGGGCTCCCTTGTATGTTACTTGCTGTTTCTCCCTTGCTGCCTCTAAGATTCTCTGTTTCTCTTGGAATTTTGTCAGTTTAATTATGATGTGTCTTGAAGTGGGCCTCTTTGGGTTTCTCTTGATTGGGACTCTCTGTGTTTCCTGGATTTGTGGGACTTTTTCTCTCATCAAATTACAGAAGTTTTTCATCATTACTTTTTCAAATTCCTTGGTTTTCTATCCCTTGTTCTTCTTCTTCCCCTTCTGGTATCCCTATTATAGGGATATTATTGTGTTTCATGCTGTCCTGTGTTCCTTGAACACCTCTTTGTTCTTTCTAAGTCTCTTTTCCTTTTCTTGCTCCTTCTGGGAGTTTTCTTCTACCTTGTCCTCCAGCTTGATGATCCAATCCTCTGCTTCATCTGGCCTGTTTTTTATTCTTTCTACTGTGTTCTTCAGTTCAGAAGTTGTATTCTTCATTTCCTCTTGGCCCTTGTTGATAGTTCCTATTTCCTTTTTCATGTTGATACAGTTTGCAGTAAGTTCATCATAGTTTTTGGTAATTCTCAGTGAGCTACTTGAGCTTCCTTATAACCATTGCTTTAAACTCAATATCTGATAGTTGAGTTGCCTCTATTTCATTTAGCATTCTTTCTGAGGCTTCCTCCTTTCCTTTCATTTGGTGTTTGTTTCATTGTCATCCCATTGTTTGTGAGACTCTTCTTGTGAGCCCTGCTTCTTAAATTGATCTGTTCTGAGTCCCTGGGTTTATGGTGTGATCATCTATGGTAGGAGATCTGTGAGATTCAGTGGTGCAGTCTCCTTGATCTCCTGAATTTACTGCTCTTGGGCTGTCATTTGTGTTGGCTCTCTGGATATATTTGGGTTTTTATCATTGTTGGATGTTTCTTTGGTGGGTTCTTCCCTCCAGCTGGTTAACTGAGGGTCACTTTGCCCACCACATCTTCTATGCTGTTGTGCAGGTGCAGATAGGTTGTGTCGAAGCTGGGTCTTCTGTCTGTCTGAGGTTATGAGGCTCCTCTCTTACTATTGTCCAGTTGTTTGTTCTGGATAATTTCTCCACTGTTTAGTTGTAATTCCAGATTGGTTAGAAGGGTAGAGGTTAGTGTGGCTTTCACTCACTCTTCAGCCATCCTCCTTTATTATCTTTTGGTGGTTCCTTTGTTGGTGGGTTCTCTCTTCCTTCAGGTATACTGGTGTTCTCAAGCTCCCACCTGCTCTTTTATGTGATCAGTTGGAGGGGGCAGACAAAATGAATTAAGACAGTGGGAGTATATTCTGTGGGATTTAAAGTACCAACATGTAGAGAAGAGATAGGAGATCCTTTGGATAAGTATAATGTGAGCCTTGATATTTCACCCAAGTGGCCACTTTTTAGAAAAGAGATAAGACTCTTGTTAGAGGGGGGAAGGATTGTGAATTGAATCCAGAAAACAGTGAGCTTGTGGGAGGTCAGGTTATGACATATAGTGAGAGTAAAAGAAAGAAAACAGGCATGGTATGTGAGAGAAGTGAAGTGAAAGAAAGAAAATTAAAATACACTATGAAAGAGAGAACAAGGAAAACCTGTCAAACAATGCAATTAGACAGAAAAATAAAGTGAAGAAAACTAAAGAGAAAGAAGAGAAATAAAAAACATTCTAATAAAGTAAAACAAGTAAAAATAATGAAAAATAATAATACAAATAAACAATAACATGCAAGTTATCTGGAATAGCAAAGTGAAATTTGTCTCAGTTTCTCAGTTGTTGGGATTAGCCTTGTGATCTCTCTTTGGATCTGACTCTGGTCCTTTCACAGCTCCAGGTCTTATCGTCTCACTTGGGTAGAAAAAAGGGTGGGGGGGGGGGAAGAGAGCAAAAAAAGCCTCCTGCTGACTTTAAAACAGCCAAGCAAGTTTTACTGGTCTTCCTGGGTGTGGCAGGCTGAGGGGTGTTGGGCTTCACTTTTCTCCCTTCCTATGGTTTTGCAAGGATGGGGGCCAGGTCTGAGCCACAATCTCCACGGTTTTCCAACCTCCCCATTTGCTGTCAGGCCTCCACTGGGTCTGTCTGTGCCAGGCAGGTACTTTCAATCCACTAGTTGTGCTGTCCTTGAGGTGCACTAATTAGGGGCAACTCACACATCACCTTCCGTCTCTTTGCTGTCCTAGGTGCTAGGCACTCTCAAAGTCTCTTCAGGGTAGTTCAGCTCCCCCACTGAGTTATGTTTTTCTGGGAACTGCTAACTCCCTGAGCCCTGCTGCTCTTCTCTACAGGGGTGGGTGTCTCCTTCTTAGTGAGCCAGCACATCCTGGAGGGGTGGGGGACACTGCCACAGTGGCAGTGGTAGGGATGGGTGCTCAGCCTCTGTGGCAGTGGGGCCAGAGTGAGGCCAAGGCTGCCATGGAGGTGGGGGTGTGGCCAAGGTTATGACTGTGGGGGGCGGGGGCAGCATCTGTGGGAGAGGTCCCTGGATAGTCACTGAGAGCCCTTTTTTGAACAAAATCCTCATATTCAAACCTGCTGCTCCTGACAAGTGCTGGGCCTCTCACATAGCCCAACTTTCCAACCAGACTGGAGACTATCCAGGTCAGGGTCCATCATGGCCAAATTCTTCTCCCTTCTCCAGGTGTCACCTGGCTCCCCAATTTCTCTGGTAATGACCCAGTTGGCATCCACAGTCTCAGTGGGTGAACACCGCCCCTGTGTGTCTCCTACTTTGTCTTTATTCTGCCCAGCGACTTCAAGCATCCGAGTCCATCCTGGTGCCTCTCTATCCTCCCTGTTTGGTAGGGGAGGGAGCTGTTGATTTGTCTCTCTTCCAAGGATCCAGCGGCAGGCACCGGCAGGCACCAGGCAGGGGCTGCAGCAGCCCTGGTCCCTGTGCTTGTCTCAGGGACCTTACTGTCCCACCACAATGTCTTTACCATCTATTTTTCAATGTCCTCTACAATTTTGGCCTCCAACCTTCATATATGCTGGGATTCCATTGGCTGTTCACTCTGTTCCTCAGAAGAGCAGCTAGGTGTTCTACCTGTGCACAGGGGGAAGTATGCTCCACTCCCACCTACATTGCCGCCATCTTCCCAAACCTCAGTCTCCCAGAAAGCAATTTTTTTTAAAAAAAGTAAAAACCACACAAACACATTGAAGTGAAATAACATGTTGCCAAATAATGAATGTGTTAACAATGAAATCAAGGAAGAAATTTAAAATTACTTGAGACAAATAAAAATGAAAACACAACAAACCCAAATCTATAGGACACAGTCCTAAGAGGAAAAATCATAACACTACAGGGCTACCTCAAGAAATAAGATAAATGAGCCCTGGCTGGTGTGGCTCAGTGGACTGAGCACCAGTCTAAGAACAAAGGGTTGCCCTTGTGATTCCCAGCCCCGCACATGCGTGGGTTTCCGGCCAGGTCCCTGGTGGGGGGCATGTGAGAGGCAACCACACATTAATCTTTGTCTCCCTGTCTTTCTCCCTCCCTTCCCCTCCCTAAAAATAAATAAAATCTTTTCTTAGAAAATGGGCTATTCACCATACAAGTATTTGTCTTGGCTCTTGGGGCTGGAATTTCAGTACAGCCCTGGCTGTTCTGAAGTGTCAGCCATGGCAGAGCTGGGCACCAGGACACACCTGGCAGCAAGGACACTGCTACTGTGCAGCGAACCCAGGCTCTGGGCTCAGGCCACCACTACCTACCCTCCCCACCCCATCGCCCTGCCCCAGACACTGTCTTTACTTAGGGCACCCCCCCACCACCAGGGCCCACAGTAACTTCCCGCCTTCAAAGCTGGCAGGAGGCAGCAGACTGACTTCAGGGACTTGCCAGGAGCACCTGGGCAAGGTAGGGGCAGCGGCCTGGGACTTCCAAGCAGGAGTAGCAACACCCTTTGCTCCTGATCCACCCCCTCCAGCACCTCCTCCTCCAACAGGTCTCTGTCTTGTTCCACCGCCTTCTCCCTGCTCCCCACCCTGTCTTCTTCCAGCTCCTGCTCAGCTACCTAGGGGTGCAGGGCAGCCAGGCATGGTCCCCGGAGCCAAAGGCCACCCGCCGCTCCCTGGGCAGAGACTACAGCCAGGCAGCAGGGAAGCCAGGGTGAGCAAACACCTGGCCACTCTCTAAGGAGCACCAGCCACCACCACCTTCCCCCTTGCCCCTGGAGATCATAGTGAGGCAGGGTGGAAATGACTTTATTTATTTTTAAAGAGAGAGAAAGGGAAAGAGAATGAGAGGGAAAGAAACATCAATGTTTGGTTGCCTCTCACATGGCCTTCACTGGGGACATGGCCCATAACCCAGGTGTGTGTCCGGACTGGGAATCCAATCCAAAACCCTTTGGTTTGCAAGCCCACACTCAGTCCACTGAGCTGTACCAGCCAGGGTGACTCATCTTTTTTTAACAGACATTATTCATGAAAACATTTCACTCAAATGACTAACAAGTGAAAACACCATTCAAAAATGAATATATATATATATATATATATATATGCTAATAGGACTGTGAACTAAGATGATAGAAAAATAAAAAATAAAAATAAATCTCAAAGCTGAATAAAGAAGCATTTACACACATTTTCACAACTTTGATCAATGTATCACTGCATGTCAAACTCGACCAAGTAGGTCTATTATACTCTTTGTATAGCTACTCTTTGTAAAGCATAGCTAAGCTATGCTTTAAGCTATACTCTTAAAGCATAGCTTAAGGAAATCAATACAAAGTATGAGATTCATTACGTTAAAGCAAAATGTAAAATTCTAAGACCTAATGAATAATTATGGTCATACTGGGATCCATGTATTTAATTTTGGGGAATTTGGGGTTATAAAATTATAAACACTGATATGAAATATTGTCTAATTTACAAGACTGATATGGAAATTTAAAGACATTCATTAAGTAGTTTGATTTTTTAAAGTTAGTTTTTCTTCTAGTTTAACCTTTGAATTCAGGCAAAAGATATACTTTGGGGGGAAATTCTAAAATATTTAATAATTTTAAGGTAAATAATTCTTGAAAGTAAAAAATGAAAAGAAAGGAAAAAAAAGGAAAAAAGTAGAAACAACCAGAAATCATTTCAATGAAATACCAGGTAGTAAAGCAGAGTAAGGGGTAAGAACCAGGCAGCCTAGATTTAAATCCCGCCTCCCAGCTTAACAGCTATTAGATCCTGGTAAAATTCCATAATCTCTCTGTTCTAAATTAGTTTTGAGGATTAAACAAAGTAATATTTGTAGAGTGCTTAGTATAGTGCCTATTCAGATTTTATTTTTCCTTCAAATTTTAAATAGAACTTCACATCCATTGTAAAATCACTTATGCTCGTTTCATTTTATTTTTAATTCTCGCCTCAGGATATGTTTATTATTTTCCAGTGGCAGAGAAGGGGGCACATAGAGAAAGAGAAACATGGCTGTGAGAAACATTGATAACCTGCTGCCTGTACAGGCCCTGATCGGGGGATCAAACCCGCAAGCTTTTGGATCATGGGGGATGCTCCTACCAACTGAGCCAGTGGGCCAGGGCATACACGCTCATTTTAAAACTCACCATTAATTTCTCCTGGTTTTTCTTTTCCAAATGGTTCTTTTGGAACAGCATGAAGTCTCCCTTGCAGAGACAAAGTTCTGACATCTGAGTGTCCCTAACATTTACTTACATTTGTGTCTAAGACAGACACATCGTTTCCTTGACTTCCTTAACATTTTTCTTTCCAGAAACAATGTGGAGATCTATAAGAGACCAAAAACAAAGGACTCATGTGAAATCCAAAAACTGTTTTAAAATTGATGTTATAAGATATTCCATAATAAGTTAAATGTTTGACTTACTCAAAGTGTGTAATCATTGTAATGAAGACAGGTATGTGGAAAATAACCCAAAGGTGCATTCATCTGAGGCTTTTTTGTCCTTCTGAAAACTGGTTAAAACATTTAACTTTGAGTGTAATTGAAAGATAAGTATATCAAATAATTATTTTTTAAACAAATGAAGGGACTATAAATTCAGTTTATTAATTAATCTCTTGTTATATGCCAGTCTGTCTTCTAATGCTGTCAGTGCATTAACCTACACCAGAGCTTTCTTTGTGAGATATCTTACAGCAGAAACTACTTTTAATAGAAAAAAAAACAACCCAGGGAATTGTCTGTTTGGACAATTGTCTCAGGGAATTATCAGGATAAGACCAGGGAAGTTCACCCAGCTAAAAGAAACCAATGTTTGGCCATGTGGAGAAAGGGCTCTGCAAAAAACAAAGTTGCCACTCAGGTGAATGGAAAAAAATGGCCCTCCTCTTTGGCTTCCTAACTCATTCTCTTCCCCTGTGATTCTGAGATTCTTCCAGCCTGCCCAGTCCCTTCGGGAGCTCCTTAACAAGGGCTGCCCCAAGGGCTTGGGCTGGATTCTGCCACAGACCCCTTCACCAGAGCAATCCCTGCAGAGTGGGGCCTTGTAGGAGTTGGCAGGGAGTGGCTCTTGCTGTTGCCTAGGCTGTATCTGTGTTGATAGGACACTCAACCCAGGAGGGATGGAATCCATGGGTGGTGTGGGAGAAGGACCCAGCACAAGAATGCTTGATGCTATCTCTTCAGCCCTCTCCCCACAGCTATACCACTCGATTTTGCTTCTTAAGACTCTAGTCCATTCTGCTAGTACCTAGGGTGAGTGTTGGGACTGAGATTCTTCCCACTAGCCATTCAAGAGAGCTCTCCTTTTTTTCGCTAGGGTGAGTGGAATTCCTACTTTCACAGCCAGATATTGTGTAGCCTCTTCTTCCTGTCTCTAGTGCTCTGAGATAGAAATCTTGGTTTGTGGCTGAGGCCCATTGTTTCTCTGGCAGGAACTTCCTCCTTGAAAATACCCCTCTGGATCCTTAGCCAGAGCCTTTCACATCTCTGCCCTTCCTGGTGCTTTCAATGCTCGTTCTTCTGTAAATCCTTAGTTATATACTTCTGGTCAGCTAGTCTTCAGATGGTTATTCAGGTTGATTGTTCCATACTTTAAATATTTAAACTGATTTGAGAGAGAGAGAGAGCGAGAGAGAGGGAGAGAGAGATTTGTTGTTCCACTTACTTATGCATTCATTGGTTGCTTCTTTGCATGTGTCCTGATTTGAGATTAAACCCTCAACCTTGACATGAGGGGGTGACATTGTAACCAACAGAGCTACCGAGCCAGGGGGATTGTTCTATCTGTGGGTGATGCAAGGAAAAAACACATGTAGCAAATGTAGCATTGCATATAGAGAGCAAACTGAGAGTAAAAATCCCTGGGAACTAACTAAAATAACAGGGACAACTCCAGATTTCTTCAAGTTATAAAACAGATGGAGCTCAAATTGAGATCTCAAAGGAACCAGGAATTATCTGAGATCCGGATGGATTCACTAGAAAACTGAGTAAGGTGTATTTCTAACAGAAAGTGTGAGTGTGGTATTGGCAGCCTCAGAGAAGGGTAGAGGGATCTGTGAGGCTAGATGGGGAGAGGGGCTGTGGTCCAGCCTATCCCTCTGCCACTCCCCTATGCTCAGGAGCCCTTTGTGACCAGAGCACAGCTTCTGTGATGCGTGATGTGGGCCTGGGCCTTCAGTCCGCAAGCCACGCCCAGTGCTCAGTTGCCTGAAGGCAGCAGTGCGATTCAGATGATGGAGAATCCTCTCTCTCTCAGAAGCATCTTTGTTAACTGGCAGAGTGCCAGCCCTTCCTGGGTGATTGATATCGTCTTTGCCATCTCATGTGGAGTGGTGCTCTTCCTGCTGTTACTCCCCTGGTTGGAGAGTGATCCAGTCCTCCCAACACCTAAGAAACACAGAAACATCAGGAAGGTGAGAAACCCTTGGCCCAGACCCAAAAGAGATGACCTTTCTTCTCTTCTTATTTCTACTTTTCTGAATGATCTAGAGAGACTCCAGAGTAGGGAAAGAATAGGATGACTATTCCCAAGAAAGATTAGAACATCATCCTTTCAAGAGGAAAGCATGCCAGACAGGGTTACAGCAGGCAGGAGGATTTCTTCCTAAAGACCTCAGGCCAGGAGTCCAGGAGTGTCATAGGCTCTAGGGCACAGCCCCAAATGCTGTGACCGGTGGCCTAGGACTGAATACTATGAGTTGGGTCTCTGGGGGTAGACAGGCCCAGAGCCATGGTTTGCCAGTTGCTTTGCCATGGCAGGTGTCTCAGCCTAGCCTCTCATCCCTCTGGGGCTGTTCCCAGGGCTCCTGAGCTGGGGTGGGGCTGTGGCCTCGGGAAAGCAGAGTCCCACCTGAGAGCTCAGATGGGCTGTCGGTCTGGGAAGGTGTGTGTTTCTTGAGCAGAGGAACAGTGACGGAAGAAATCCATGCTCAGTCTAATAAAGAAATCGTTTCTTTATGTTTTCCAAAGAAGAAACCCCAGAAACGATTTTTACCCACCTCAAAAATGAAAGGGGACAACCAGAGAGCCCTTCAGTTAAATGTAAAAGTCCTATTGTTCCCAAGCACTGCACATCTGCAGCTCATCTAAGAGAGTGGAGTGAGAGTGGGGTCCCAGCACCCCACCCCTGTTTTCTCTTGTCTCTCAGCATCCAGTGAAGACGAGGTGGCAGAGCAGGAAGAAAAGTCACTCTTTGAAAGGTGAGCTACAGTCCCTCAGCCCTGAGCCTGAGAATCTGCCTCCATCTGCCCTGTCCCCAAGGGCCCAGGGCCAGGACCCCAAGGACTCTGGCAGCAGAGCCTGTCTCTTAGGAAACAGAGCCTTGGCGAGGCTCCTGGGAAGGGGGTCAGAACCCGGGTACTTCCCAGATTCTGTGTCCGGAATGAAGCCTCAAGGGCAAGGAAACCCATGTTTCACCAGCAGGGTGTCCTAGCCTTGGGCAGTTCTGGACAGACAGTGCCTGACTGGGAGGTGGGGGCTCCAGTCCCACTGTGGGCACAAGGTTGCCTTTTGCACAGATTCCTCTGCGAGGTGCCCCCTTCCCTTCCCGGCCCACAGGGAAGTTGTGAGGGCTGCAGGGCATAGTGACTGGAAGCACTTTGTAAATGACACAGTGCTGCCTGTCCTGGTCTTGCCATCACTGTCAGGGAGCAATGTGGCCTTGACCCGGATGCTTCAGCTCCAGAGTCCACTCTGCCAGGCAGCTCCCCTAAAGGGCCGTTACACTCAGCCTCCTGTGAGACCCCCCAGGCCCTGCTGCACCATGTGACCTGTCTCCTGGTTTCCAGCCCCCAGAGATGGCCAGCAAGAACTGCAAGAGGCTTGGGACCTGATTTCACATCTGAGAAGGTTAAGAATCTTCCCCTTTTCTGCTGGGTACTCCTCCCTCCCAAACCTGGGATGTGACCCCAGAGCTGCAGGCCACGTGGGACTGACCTGGGTACTGGGGGAGGAGGAATTGGGACCGGGTGGGGATGTAGCTCTGGGGTGTGAGGGACAGCAGGACCACTGGGCCCAGGAGAGTCCTGGGCCAGAGGAGCCTGGCCTGTTCATCTTTTCCTGGCTGTAGCCTGTGCCTCCATCTCCTGCAGCCACCTGGGCAGACTCCTGGACAAGGGCGACATTTGTCAGTGTTCGTGGCAAGATCCCCCTGGTGAGGCACACAAAGCAGCAGCCACTGGAGCCCACCAGCCCTGCCACGGCCCTGTGGAAGAGGCTGCTCCCGCCGTGGCCATGTCGGCTTCCCCAGCTCCTCTGACTGAGTGCCCAACACCTCTGGCCTGCACCCTGTCACCAGGCCCGACCACCTCCTCAGTGTCAGTTCTTTCGCTGTTACCCTTGAGTGCCTCTCAGCCCCCAGGGCCTTTCCTCCCCCTGGGCGGCCTTTCACAGAGGCCAGTTGCACTTCCCCATTCCCTCTCAAGTTCCTCTGATACAGAGGCCAACCCACCAGCTGTAACCACCTCCCCTGAGGCCCCACCAGCAGAGTCGGCTTCTCCCAACCCACTCCCTCAGGCCTTGGCCCCTCTTGCTATCCCATTTTGGCCTTGTCTTTGGAGGCTGCCAAAGCGGTGTGCTTCCCAACCTCATCACAGCATGAGTCCCAGCAAGACCACCTGTCCCACCGCCCACCTGAGGTCTCATTCTTGGGACACGCCACAGACAGACAGGTAGCGACTGATAGTGCCTCCTGGTTAACCCTCATGTCCAGAAGACGCTGGAGATACTGACCATCAACAAAGCAGAAGTGGGGATGTAGAAGAAAGAAGAAGAAAATGAGGGATCAGAATGCCACTTGAATTCTGAGCAGGACACTGCAAGTCACCAATCCTTCTGGCCCAGCCCTTGCCCCACCCGATGCCCCACCCCAACCCTCCACTCCAGCTGTGCCCCGATTCCAGCCCCCCACTTCTGGCTCACATCCAGACTCAGACCCACCTCCCCTCCTGCCTCCCAATCTGACCCCCTCCTCTCTATCCCAGACCAGGTTCTCTGGGAGGCTTCACCCTATAGCCGAGAATATGGCACAATCTTTTTTTTTTTTAATTTTTAAAATTTTTTTGTTGTTGTGCAATTACAGTTGTCCCCATTTTCTCTCCGTTACTCACCCCTGCCTTACCCACCCACAATCTTTCACACCAACTGCAATTCAAAACCTGGAATGCTGCTTTCTGAAGAAGCAACCAGAAAGTGAGAGATCTTTACCCTTTCTGGTTAAAAAAATCTCAGAAAGGGTAAAGTCACTCTGCACGTTCCTCAGGACAAAGGGGCCTCCCACCCCTGCAGCCCAGTCTCCACCGTTCCTAGGGATTTGATCAGCCCTGATGTGTGGGAGCAGTTGGAGCAGCACCTTCAGAAGAGGTTCCTGCTGCAGCAGCAGGAGCACTGGGGTGGCCTGCCCCGCAGCATCCAGTTATCTCTGCAACTGAGGCTGCCTGATGGCCAGTTGCCAGGGGTGGGTCAGGCACAGGGAGGGCAGGTCTGCATTTATGGGCAAAAGCAGCCAGGATGCAGAGAAGGTGAGGTCCAGCTGTCCAGCAAGGATCCTACCAAGGACAAGCCTGGGCATGGATGGGGGGCTCAGTGAGAGGAGGAGCCTAAAACACCTGTGCTCTGGCTCAGCCAGCCTCCCAGGGAAGGGCCTGGGGTGAGATGTGAGGGGTCAGGAAGAGACTTGATGAGGCCCTTGACAAGTGACCCAGGCTAAAATGTCCCAAGAGTCCATTTGGACAGAATGGTGGGGCAGGTTAGTGGGGGTTAGGTCTCTGTGGATGGCCATCCTCCCAGGCTTGCTGCCAGCCTTCCTGGAAAGTCATTCACAGGGAAGCCACAGATCCAGCATCTCATAAGGATCTGGAACCGTGCATGAACACCTGCCCTGAGCTTCCCCCTCTCAGTTCACGCACTCAACAGGTGCTAGAAGCACATATTAGAAAGTTGCAAGTGAGGCACAGGTGGGGCCTGCCTCTCAGGATCCTCAAGCCCATCAAAGCCTTTAACTTGACAAGGGCTCCACACTCGACCCTCGTACAGTCCCTTGGCACCTGCTCAGCCATCTGTGATTGAAGAGCCCTCCTGAATGCCAATTTTGCCAAGTTCTTGGAAAAACCTTTTCATTCCCTTCCAAGAGAGAAGGTGAGAGCAGAAGCGTTATTTCCCACACTCGGCAGGTCCCCTCCCTGTCCCTTCACTTGCATGGGAGGAAATCCAGAGTGCCCCAGGAAGGATCCCAGCTGTTCATTGTCATGGGCCCTCAGTGGCCCCTCTGACTTGACAGGAGGGCAGGCTGCCTTTTCCATCCCTTACACCTCTGAGGGCAGAAAGTAACATAGGGAGACTGCCACAGATGCCGAGGAAGACAGCCAGGAGCCAAGTCCAAGTTTAGCAGCGGCCAGGAGTGAGCCAACAGAGGAGAGTGTGGGTTGGACCTCAGAAAATTTCCTCCAAGGCATGACAATATTGGAGCCCAACACAGAGTCCCAACCTTCAATGGCTCAAGAGGCCAGAGAGGCCAAGGAGGCCCCTGCTTAGGAAGTCACCTTGGAGCCCTGTGTTCTGGCCAGTTCCCGAGCCATTAATGTTGATCTGAGAGGATCGGTGTCCCCAGGGCACAGCAAGAGATTGTCACCTCCTATGAAGCTGGTTGCCCCAGTTCCAGGAGAGCCATGCCTCGATGCACAGCTCAGTGAGTTTGAGCTCCAAGGCTTCCTAAATTCAGGAAACCGGCCTCAAGGCTGAGCCACCGGTGTGCTCCTTGAAGACTGCAGGACGGGAACAGTCCTTCAAGTCAATGCCTTCGACGTGCTTCTTAAAGACTGCAACTCTGATGCTATGCTTGCTGCAGACATCTTGGCATCTCATGGATCTCTCTTTGGTTCCCAGAGAGTGTCCAACGAGTGTCCATGTTGGCTTCCCAGGTGCTGCATGATCTCAAAACAAGTGGAGGGAACTGCCAGCAGGAGTCCCTCGGATTGCAGGACCAATGTAAGAGCCAGAGCCAGAGCCAGAGCCAGAACATTGTCCCCACTGATGAGAAGTAGGACAATAGGAAGCCTGACCCAGGAGAACACAGAAGGGTTGGCAGGACTGAGGGCTTCACAAACCAGTGGGTTGAGTACTGCCCAAGATAAGAAATTAGTAGAGTCCTTAAGAAGCAAGTCCTGGCATGAGCACAAGGGACAGGTTCCTCCAGAAAACCTCTTCAAAAAAGGGATGAAGGTGCTTTCTGCAATGGATCCTCCCCAGGAAAGGCAAAGGACAGAAAAATCCCCCACAAAAAGGCACACCTGCACCAGCCCTTGACCGTAGCTGGGAACCAGGCAAAAGCAGATCACTTATGGACAACAGAGCTGCTGAGGCTCAGGTGCTTATGACAGCTGTGAGACAGAGTCTCGAGGAAAAACTAGCATTCCATCGTGGACTCCGAGCCTCATGGTCCCATTGGCGCAGAGGAGAACTCCAGGCTCCAGTAGGCCCACACCTCTGCCACCAGAGGGTCCTCTGCTACGAAGAGCAGAGAAGAATGGTGAGAGAGACTGGCTGATGGTTGCCAAGCCACCCCTAATGGCCACAGCTGTTCTAACAAGAGTGGGTGGGCCACAAACAGGGACAGCAAGGGGGCCTTCCCACTCAGGGTCCCCCAGTCCCGAGGCAGACCCTGCCAACATGCGCCAATGGTGGCAGGCCTCTCAGGCCACCCCCGCCACTACCCACGGCACTGTCCCCTTCGAAAATATGTCTCCTCTGCCCAACCAGTGTGTGCTGCTCATGCCTTTCTTGCTGAGACTTTTCTCCAAGAAAAAAATGAACACTGGGCAGAGAGAGACTTTTTGTTGTCATGTGAGCACATCATCCTCTGTGTGCTAAGGGCTTCTTCCTACCCAAATTCTGTTTACCAAAATACATGTTTTTCTCCTCCTGGGAGCTGGTGGCCTCTGTCTGTGGCCTGCAGGGGGAAGAGAAGGTATCAGGGCCCTCTCTTCCCCAAAAGGAGGGAAGTGACTGCAGCGAGGCACCCCTACCCCACCCCATTTCCTCAGCGTACCTTGTCTCCATAATTCATCATTACAAAGGCAAACAGAAACCTTCAGGGGTTGTCAAGATGAGTAAACCTACAAGATCTGGCTCAGCCTGTCCTCTCCTGCTTCCTCTCTACCTTGAACTTGCAGGCTTTAGAGGAGGGGTTTGCAGAGGCTGAAATACCCTTAGTCAACAGAAAGTGTCACTGAGTGGAGAGGGGACTTTGGCAGTAGTGCTGGCCCTGAGTCCAGAGGTGGGAGAAATCTTGCCTTGGATCTCTCCATGGGAGGTGTCTCCTGCCCAGGAAAGCTTCTCTCTCTGAAGTGGTTGGTGCTCAGTGTCCCATCCCCTCGCCTCTCAAGCTCTGGAGCAGTGCTGAGGGTGTGCAGGTGGGGAGCACAGAGGTTGTAGGACCCCAGGTCTGCCCTGGGCAGGGGGAGAGTGACCTGCTCAAGAGCACCCACAGTTCTCTTCTGGGGAAGGGAGCAGGACATGACTCTGTGCACAGTTACCTTGTAATGGTGGGACACTGCACCCAGGCTGAGATGCAGGAGAAGGATGCAAAGTGACACAGTGCACCCATAAAGTAGGCAGTGCCCGGGAATCCCCTGGTGTCCCACCACCATCTACAGGCCCAGAGTGGAGGAGGAGTAAGGGGACCATTGGTGCAGGGTGTCCACCCCTTGCAGCTCTCTGAGCCAAGATGAGAGGAGCCACCTGTAGTTGCTAATCAGAAGGCCAGGCTCACAAACACAGCAGAGCCCTCAAGCAGGGAAGGTTGACCTCTCCACGATCTATTTCATCAGCTTGCATAGGACTGGGGACCTTGGGGTGCAGTTTGTGACCTTTACTTACATGCATGGCCCATGGGGGATCAGAGCCGGCATGGAGGGGTGGAATGGGTACAAACAACCTCATGCCATGGGTTCTCCCTGGAGCCAGGTTCTGCCTTTGGGCCCAGACCCAGAGTTGCCTCCAGGGTTGGTGCAGCAGTGATAGAGCTGTGAGGACCTGTGGGAGGAGTGCCCTGGGTCCTCAGGAGCTCAAGAGAGTGTGGCACAGGATGGGGACCCTGAGCCTGGCTGTGGCTGGGTCCTCGTGGGGAAAACCACCAAGAGGTGATTTTTGGGAGTGGGGGGAAGTGGAAGTGATCCCCACAATCCCATCAAGAGAAGTGCCACAGATGGATGGGAATGCTGATGGAACAGCAAGAATCGGGAAGGAACAAGTCCCTTCGGCTGTCTCCTGCCATGAGGTGCAGTAAGGCCAGACATGGAGAGACCCACACTGAGAGTCCTGCACAGAGGCGACACACAGGGACTGCTCACAGAGACCTGTGACAGGACACACTGAGACCCCCCACTGAGAAACCTCACCCAGACATACCTTCCCCCTAGAAACACCTCCTACAGAGACCTGTGACAGAGACCCACACCGAGAAACCTCACACAAACACCTCTCTCTGAGATGGCCAAAAAAAAAACACCCCAAAACAATTCACAGAACTGGCACAGAAACCTCAGGCATTCGGTAGGAGCCTGACTTGTTAGCATTAATAACTAGCTAACTATCATAAAGTTATTAATAAAGGAAAGGGGCAAGTGGGATCAGGTATTAAGCCTAGTCTACTAGGGAGCTGAATAGAACATTAATCCTGAGTCACATTACCAGTGTTTTGAGCTCTGCATCTGATAGGTTAGATATCTTCAATATCTCTTAAACCTGCAAACTAAATTTTTAAAACACTATTATGTTTCCATTCTGTAGAAAATTTGTATTTATTTAGTTAGTTTTCCACTACTTCCATTTTTTATTTTCTTGTTCAGGTCATAGATAAATTGTAGGCTGTGGGACCTTTGAACTTTTGAGGTGAAATAATAGCTGATTAGTGTTCCTTTGCAGTAGCTCTTTTACCTTGTGTTTCATTTTCTCTACTTTTATTAAGAAATGGTGAAAAACTGTGACAGATTTGAATGAGGCAGTGCTGCCACACTGACCAGCTGCTACTGTCTTCACTGTGAATCTGCACATTGAGCCTTCTTCTAAGCAGGTACCTTTGGCCCCCATATCTCACAGAGAAAATTGGCCTCAGGGAAGACTCACTCACTTAACCAGTGAATGTTCGGTGCCCACTCTGTTCCTAGCCCAGTTAGAGGCATTGGCCATAGAGCAGGGGACAGGAGTGGCAGAAATGTCTGTCAGCATGTGCTCTAGTGCATGGATACAATTCATTGTTTTCTGTCACCTTCTGTGTCCTCTTGTCATAAGCAGACTCTTCTAGTCCTAAATTCCTTTCCCCGTGTCCCATTCACTGGAGTCTGTGCTTGGTACTGCTGAGTGCACGCTATGAGCCATCTTTGACTTCTTGTCCTTGTATCTGTCAACTCTAGATCTTCCTGCATTGGGGTCTCTCCCTCTACTTCCTTGGTTTCTCTCTTCTTTTCACCAGTCTTCATTTCTTTCATCTGGAATCTGACTTCCATCCCTCCTCTGCTGATATTCAGAACGTGGGGGTCCTCGGCACATCCTGTACCCCACGTCCCAGGGGCCATCTTCCTGTCCTGGCTCTGCTCAGCTCTTCACATCCTCTCCAGTCCTGTGCCTGCAGGATGCGTGCTCCAGGGATGTGATTCCACTACCTTCTTTGCTTTTGAGTATGTAATGTGTTACATGTGTGGTTTTATATGTATATAATGGATTACATGTGAAGTTTTGTATGTTATATAATGTCTTCTATGTGTGGTTTTGTACACATAGCCAGAAAAGACAATGAAAGTCTTTTAATGGTTTCTTCATGGGTTTTTTAATGGGAAAACTTGACTGTGAACTCATGGAGCTTCCTTTTACTCTTGTTTTCTGATGTGAGACATTGGCTTTTCTTGTGAGGGTTTTGGGTGGTGAGTAATGCAACCATAATCCACAGTGATGTTCCAAAGAGGGAGCTACTTATTTTCTATTAGAGTTTAAAGTAATCCCCTCTTTTCTGCTGTTTCACTTTCTACAGCAGCCAAGTAGGGCAAGGCCTGGTAGGTGGGGCCTCGGTGGTCTGGAACAGACCCCTCATGGAGGGCCAGCACGTGCCATAAACCTGCTACCCATAGATGGAGGTGCAAGTAATCACGAAGGGATTGGCCAGTTGATGAGGCCCCACCCCTTGCCCTTTGACCCCTCTCTTTCCATGCCCTGGGCTGGTCCTGTTGAGGTTTCCATGGAGATGTCAGAACTCCTGGCTACCGTTAGTTCAGTGCCTCTTAGAGCCCTAGAGGAGTAGGAAGTGAAGGAGAAGCTTTCCCAGTTTCCACTCTGTTCTTGGTTCATTTGACACACAACTGGCTCTAGATGGGCAATTTGGCTTCTGAGTTTTATCTTTTATTCTGGCACCACTGCCACCAACCCTTGCATGGTGGCCATCATCCAGTGGTCTTCTCTGTTCTTTGTGATGATGCCCCACCTGGCCAGGACCACCCTGGTGCTCCTGCACTTACCAAGGGCCCTGGTCAAAGGCTGTTTCACCGGGATCATGCACCTGTATCTTCTAGCTTTTACATCGAGATGGGAAGGAGGTGTCTGTCCTCTTATGCAGACTATGCACCTCACTTTGGGTATCTTCCCTTTGGTGAACTGAAAGGACCTTCCAAAAAAGCCCATTCTGTCTGCTCAAAATTCTAGGATGTTTGGACCCTCAAGAATGGTCCTTAACCTTCCTCCAGGGTGCAGATTTTCTCTCCTGACTTCACCACCTGAGCAGGCAGGGAGTCATGGCTGAGAAGTACCATCCAGTACCATCACACTTCCTTGTGCAAAGGAGCTGGAAGTGAAGATCCAAGAAGAGTCCCCCAAAGGGATGGCAAAGAACAAGAACAATAAGATACAGAACAAGGAACAGAACAACCAGAGCAGCCCCCATAAAAGTGGGGATCTACATGTAGGCCACTGAAGACCAAGGGAGTCCTCACATCTTACAAGAGATCCACAGAGGAAGTGCTGAGCGAAAACCAAGTGCCCAGCTTGCTGGCTTCTCTAACGTTGTGTAAGGAGATGGATGCTGAAGAGCCATTGAGGAGCAGCTAGCTCTCCAGTGCCCTCTGCCAGCAGGAAGCTGTGCAAGAGGAAACTTTCTGAGTTACTCCTGCTGCTGCTGCCAGTGCCACCACTGCTCCAGGACCCAGGTGAGCTGACCCCACCTCCTAAGTTGCCTCACCTTGCTAGTGACCAAAACCTGGGTACCTTGCAGAGTAAAAAGGTCTTTTAGGACAAAACAGAGGGCACAGATGACAGCACTGCCACTCAGCCTGGCCCTTCCATCCCTCCTCCTGGCTTGGTGATGGCAGACACCCTGCCCCTGGCCACTCAGACTGGGCAGGGCTCTGCTACCATCACAGCCAGGGAAGCTGCAGATTTGACCTCTCAGCCAATGTTCAATGGTGAGGAGGATATTCAAATGAACTCGACTGTCCCTTGCTTTGCTGCCAGAACCATACCTTCTGATGATGACATAGAAATGGACACTACTCCCCCTTGCTATGCTGACACAATCATACCTTCTCCAGATGGTGATGCAAGATTCAAGCCAGGTTTACCAAATCCAGTACAGTGTGGAGCACAGGTGGCCTCCAGTCCCTCTGCCAACCCACCCACATTAAAGGGCTGCCATCCTACCTCAGGCCATCCCCCTGACCCGCAATCCATGCTTCAGCCCACCTGAGGGACCCCTGATGGTCAGCAGAAGGGAACCTCTCTCCCCAGTGCTGCTGTTAGCACTGGACTACAGCTAATGGTATGGGAGTTGCCACCAAGACACCTAACACTGGGCACAGGAGCTCACTGTTTGCCAGGAAATCTGAAGGCCCACTTGTGGCTCTGGGTCCTGCAGCTCCCATGGGTGGCGGGAGCTGTGGGGTCAGTATGTCCAGCCTAGGACCCACTCATCCACAGGCATCCAGAGTGTCCACTCTAGAGATTGTCTGAGGAAGGCACAGCACTGCTTCTAGATCTCGTTGTGGCCATATGGCTGGGGTCCATCTGGCCCAGCATGGCTGCTGCAGGAGGAGGAACATGGTCCACCCAGTGCTGGATAAGCTGCCAGTTCCACCTTCAATTGGATCACCCAGAGCCCACCTGTCTGTAACCCAGATTGTGTGATGATGGAGTTATGGCATGATTCTCATGATTGGAGGCACTAGTGCTCACGTGCACCATCACTGCACCTGCCGCCACCTGGACATGCACTTCCAGCAACCACCACCGTGGAGAACAAAGTTATGTCATGAGATATGTCTGTTACCACCTTTTGTCAGACCACCGAAGGCTCTCCTGGCTACATCATGCCCACTGTAGAAGCAGTCTCAGCATCATCCCTGTGTTTAGACATACTTACTGTTGCCCTTTATTTCCAAGCACCTAGCACCCACCTGTGCAGAGTCCAGGTGGTGCTGTGGGAGGGTACAACCTTCCTCTCATGATGGGAGGGCCTGTCACTCCCACTTCCCATCAGTGCAACTGGGGCCCACCAAGCACAGTGGTGCACTCACAGAGAAACCGGGAAAGCTGGTGTTTATGCTGCCTGCCACTACCACACCCAATAAGCAGAGACAGGGATTGAATCTTCATAGGCTTTTTTTTTTCATATGGGCCAGTGATCTGAGAAGATGCTGGGTTTGTACCCTAACAGACCATCTTAAATTCCATTTTAAACTGACCCTGTCCATAAGGAGAAGAAAAGTGCAGGTAAGGGGTTTGGCATCCAGGCAAAAAGTTAATCAGGTAAAAGCTGAAGCATTCTTTCATCTGTGCTCTGGAAGTGGTCTTTACCTGTGCCCTGAACCTTGGTCTTTATTTGTGTCCTGGGTGGTGATCTTTGTCCATGCCCTGAGAGATAGGCTGGGCATCTTCCCCTGGAGCACAAAGGCTCAGATACCATATTGATTGCTTGCAGCCCTTCTGGGGCACAAAAGTGGAACTGCCTATGGTCTCCTGGAGTCAAGGTGGGTCATACCTTTCCTGAAATGATAGCTTTTTATATACATTGATTACTAAGCTTATTAGCTATTACCTGAAACTAAAATCTTTCTAACATTTGAATCCCCCATCAATAGGGAAAATGTGTCACGAGGGGTGGGAGGCCACTGTCACCATGTGCCATCAGATTACTTGCAACCCAACTGTCCAGACCACAGGTGGAGTGACAGGGATAGCACAGTACCTGCAATGTCTGGGAATGCTTATGGACCCCCTTCTTCCAGGGCATCTGCCTTGCTCCCACCAAAGCCACAGTGCTGTGGGTGCTAGTGCCAGACATTTTTAGAGAGATGCCCACCCCTGGCCCAAACACTGCCTCCATGCCCTAAGTTATGGTTCCCCTCCTGCTTTGGGGGAGCCAGGACTGTGCTGGGAGGCTCTTGCTCAGGCCAGTGTGCCTGTGCTCTGGGCATGGCGAACACCAGCCTCACATTGGGGCACCTGCCCAGGGATGTGTAAGGGCTACCAACCAATTCCACCACAAATGTAAACAAATTAGGAGCAGATCTTCCTTGGTCAAACTGACCATTCATGATCAAACTGTGTGTGACCATGAATGGGCTTTGCTCCACTGGAAAGGAGCTTAGCCCCTTTAAGTGAAACTTAACCTGCTGGTGGTCCCACATGGAGTCAGAGCACCACACCTCAGGGGTTTGTGGGGCAGGGAGGGGAAGGGCAAATGGGCCCAGTTAAGAAGTACCTGTAACTTGAATCCCTTCAATAACCTACCAGAAAAAGTTCCCTGTGTCCTGGGGTTTAAATCCTCAAAATTTGCTTGCCTCTACCCATTCCTCTCCCCTTCCTGCCTTGCAACTCATAGAGTTTCCTGTGGTTTTCCCTGAATCACCATTCTGTGCTCAGGCTTCTAGATGCCAGTTGGCCCTGACTTCCTTCCCCACCTTTAATTTGATAATCTTTGCCCATCTCTTAAGGCTTTTCTCAGGTATCCTGTCATTGAAAAGTCTTCTTTGTCTCTTGTCACATCGAGATTAGGTCTCTAGAGTGCTCCCTGCATATCTCTGCTGTCACACTTACCAGATTGTATTAAATTCCACAGTTGATGCATCTTGGGTCCTCACTAGGACACGAGGTCTTTGATGATGGATGCTGTTTTCTTCATCTTTGAATCCTTTGTACCAGATTTATATTGTGTCTCACACTAGCCACTTCATTAAATATTTAATGAATGTGTGAACAAATGGATAAGTGAAAGCTGCCTTCATTGGAACTAAGTTGTGATGGGATCTAGAGATTACATAAAATATAAAATTCCCAGCTGAAGCAGTGGACTTAGAGTGTTTGTGCACATCTTCTCTCTTAGTCCTTGCGTGCGAGCAGTAGCATGCATGCAGGAGAGATTATTTAAGAAGAATCCTGCTCCCTTGGGATCCTGAGCTCACATTGTGAACTGGGAAAAGGCACGGGCGCTCTGCGGGATCCTGGAGAAGCCGGCTTGGGAATGCTCAGACCCATAACCAGGGCCCTGCGGAGAGGCAACAGACCGGCTCTGGGGAGAGTGTGTGGCTAGCCCTGAGGGCAGTATTCAGAGGCTGACTGAGTTCTGACTGGGAAGGGAGAAAAGTGATTCCAATTGCCCCTCAGCCTACTGAAGGCAGCAAGACTAGAAAAACTGATTTGGCCAGTTTGAAACCAACAAGAGGTTTTGTTTGTTTGTTTGATTGATTATTTGATTTTATCTTTTTTAAGTAACTTTTTATTTTTTAATTCTCTTATTATTTTTATATCTCTCAATTCCTTATGCTTCTCTTTCTTTCACTCTAGTGTTATTCCTTCCTTTCCAAATTTATCTCTTCTTCATTCCATCTTTTGCTTTTTTCCTTTTTTTTGAACCTGCAAGTTATTGCATATTTGTATTACCTTTTTTCATTATTCTTACATTTGTTATTTTAATAGTATTTTGGTATTCCTCTGCTTTCTGTATAGTCTTCTTTGCTTGGCTGGTTATACTGTATCGTTTGATAGGTTTTCCCTGCTACCTCATTCATAGTGTATTGCTAATTTACTATCCTTCATTTGTGTTCCATTAGTACACTACTCAAGGTTCTATACTCCCTATTCTTATCTAGACCTCATAGATTCTGCCATATGATTGTTGCTCTAATATTACTGTAAATAAGACCTATTCCATACAATTGTAAATACTACACAACACCCCTTCCAGATCTCAGCCCACTTCCGGTTTCCCAAACTCTATTACTGTAGTGGTTAACTCTATTCTCTCACACACTACACCTATTTAGTACTCCTTACTCTTACCCTACCTCAGAATCTGACCTCCCACAACCTCACTGCTTTCTAGATCCAACTCACAATCCTTTCCTCCCCAATAAGAGTCTTGTCGTCTTTCCATACTTTCTAAAATGTGGCTAGTGGAGGGGAAGATCATGGTTAATACTATACATAGCCAAAGGATCTCCTATCTTTTCTCTACTGGCTGATACTGCAAATATCATAGAATATTCTCTTGCTGTCTTAAACCATTTTGCCTTACTCATCCAGCTGATCACAAAAAAGAGTAGGGGGAAGCTCTGAACACCAGGATACCCAAAGAAGACTGCACCACTGAATCTCACATGTATTCTACCACAGAAGTTCACACCATAAACCCAGGGAACCAGAACAGATCAATTTAAGAAACAGAGGCTAACAAGAAGAGTCTCATGAACAATGAGAAGACAAAGAAACAATCCCTAAATGAAGGGAAAGGAGGGAGCCTCAGAAACAATGCTAAATGAAATAGAGGAAACTCAATTATAAGATATTGAGTTCAAAGCAATGATTATCAGGAAGCTAAATGAGCTCACAATGAGCTACCAGAAACTACAGGGAAGCTACAATGAACTCACTGAAAACTATATCAACATGAAAAAGGAAATATAAACTGTCAACAAGGGCCAAGAGGAAACAAAGAATACAATTTCTGAACTGAAGAACACAGTAGAACGAATGAAAAGCAGGACTGATGAAGCAGAAGATCGGATCAGGGGATTGGAGGACAAAGTAGAAAAAAACACCCAGAAAGAGCAAGAAAAGGAAAAGAGGCTCAGAAAGAATGAAGAAGGATTAAGAGAAATGCAAGACAATATGAAATGTAATAATATCCATATAATGATACCAGAAGGAGAATAAGAGCAAGGGATAGAAAACCTATTTGAAAAAGTAATGATGTAAAACTTCCCTGATTTGATGAGAGAAAAAGTCCCACAAATCCAGGAAACACAGAGAGTCCCAATCAAGAGGAACTCAAACAGGCCCACCTCAAGACACATCATAATTAAAATGGCAAAATTTCAAGACAAAGAAAGAATCTTAAAGGCCGCAAGGGAGAAACAGGAAGTAATATACAAGGGAACCCCAATAAGACTATCAGCTGACTTCTCAATGGAAATGCTCCATGCCAGAACAGAATGGCAAGAACTATTCCAAGTAATGAGAACCAGAGGCCTGCAACCAAGGATACTTTACCTAGCAAGGCTCTCAATCAAGATAGAAAGCCAAATAAGAAGCTTCCCAGACAAAAGAAGTCTAAAAGAATACACCTCCACCAAACAAGCTCTGCAAGAGATGCTAAAGGGACTGTTTTAAGGAAAGGAAGGAAAAGAGAGGGAGAGGACCACAGGCAATGAATAAGTACCTATCAATAATAACCTTAAATGTAAATGGATTAAATGCTCCAATCAAAAGACATAGAATAGCTGAATGGATAAGAAAACATGACCCACGCATATGCTGTGTACAAGAGACCCACCTCAGGATAAAAGACCTGCACAGGCTGAAAGTGAAGGGCTGGAAACAAATTTTCCAAGCAAACAGACAGGAAAAAAAAAGCCGGGGTAGCAATACTCATATCAGACAAAATAGACTTCCAGAAAAGGGCCGTAAAGAGAGACCCAGAAGGTCACTTCATAATACTCAAGGGAAGAATTCACCAAGAAGACATAAACATTGTAAATATATATGCACCCAACATAGAAGCACCCGAATACATAAAAAAATCTTGGAGGATTTCAAGAAAGATATTGGCAGCAACACAATTATAGTGGGGGATTTTAACACCCCACTGTCAAAAATGGACACGTCTTCCAAACAAAATATCAACAAAGATATTGAGGCATTGAACAATGCCCTAGATGAAATGGACTTAATGGATATATACAGAGCCCTCCATCCCAAAGAAGCTAAATACACATTCTTTTCAAATGTACATGGAACACTTTCAAAGAGAGATCACATGATAGGACATAAAACAAGCCTCAATAAATTCAAGAAAATTGAAATCACACCAAGCACTTTCTCAGATCACAAGGGATTGAAATTAGAAACCAACCCCAAGGGAAAAAAACCCAAAACACTCAAAATCATGGAGATTAAATAGCATGCTATTAAACAAGGAATGGGTCAAGAATGAAATTAGGAAAGAAATAAAAAAGTTTCTGGAAACAAATGAAAATCAACTCATAATAACCCAAAACTTATGGGACACAGCAAAGGCAGTCCTGAGAGGAAAGTTCAGAGCGATACAGGCCTATCTAAACAAGATAGAAACATTTCAAACAAACAACCTAACCCTATGCCTACAAGAACTTGAGGAATAATAAAAAGACAACCCAAAGCAAGTAGAAGGAAGGGAATAACCAAGATCAGAGCAGAATTACATGGCATAGAAACTAAAAGCAGAATTCTAAGGATCAATGAACCCAGGAGCTGGTTCTTTGAAAAGATAAACAAAATCGACAAGCCTTTAAGCAGACTCATCAAGAAACAAAGAGAGAAGACCCAAATAAACACAATCAGAAATGAAAGAGGAGAGATTACAACTGATACCACAGACATACAAAGGATTGTAGGAAATTACTACAAAGAACTATATGCCAAGAAATTTGAAAACCTTGGTGAAATGGACAAATTTCTAGAAAAATATAATCTTCCAAAACTCAATGAAGAAGAAACAGAAAGCCTGAACAGACTGACAACAGCAAATGAAATTGAAGCAATAATCAAAAAACTCCTGACACACAAAAGCCCTGGACCAGATGGTTTCACAGGAGAATTTTACAAAGCATTTAAGGAAGCACTAACCCCTATCCTTCACAGACTATTCCAAAAAATCCAAGAAGAGGGAATACTCCCAAACTCTTTTTATGAAGCCAATATCATCCTAATCCCAGAATCAGACTAAGACAGAACAAAGAAAGAAACCTTCAGGCCAACATTGCTGATGAACATAGATGCTAAAATTCTCAAAAAAATATTGGCAGTGTCCATCCAGGAACACATTAAAAAGATCATAAACCATGACCAAATGGGATTCATCCCAAGGATGCAAGGATGGTACAATATTCTCAAATCAGTAAATGTAATACATCACATAAATAAAAGCAAAGACAAAAATCACATGATCATATCAATAGATGCAGAAAAAGCATTTGATAAGGTACAGCACCCATTTATGATAAAAACACTCGGCAAAGTGGGAATAGAGGGAGCATTTCTCAACATAATAAAGGCCATATATGAGAGACCTACAGCCAACATCATATTCAATGGGCAAAAAGTAAAATCTTTTCCACTAAGATCAGGAACAAGACAAGGCTGTCCACTTTCACCACTTCTATTCAATATAGTATTGGAAGTTTTACCCATAGTGATCAGACAAGAAAAAGAAATAAAAGGCATCCAAGTCAGAAAGGCAGAAACAAAACTGTCACTGTTTGCAGATGACATGATAGTGTACATAGAAAATCCTATAGACTCTATAAAAAAACTTCTTGACCTAATAAATGAATTTGGTAAAACAGCAGGTTACAAAATCTATATCCAGAAATCAAAGGCAT
The DNA here is from genome assembly GCF_004126475.2 of Phyllostomus discolor. Taxonomy (NCBI): domain Eukaryota; kingdom Metazoa; phylum Chordata; class Mammalia; order Chiroptera; family Phyllostomidae; genus Phyllostomus; species Phyllostomus discolor. The sequence goes on along the minus strand of NC_040910.2, from coordinate 55,939,632 downwards.
TTCTGTACACCAACAATGAAACAGCAGAAGCAGAAATCAAGAAAAAAATCCCATTTGATATAGCAACAAGAAAAATAAAATACGTAGGAATAAACCTAACCAAAGAGTTAAAAGACCTGGATTCAGAAAACTATATAACAGTGAAGAAAGAAATCAAGGAAGACACAAACAAATGGAAACATATACCATGTTCATGGATTGGAAGAATTAACATCATCAAAATGTCCATACTACCCAAGGCAATTTACAGATGCAATGCAATACCTATTAAAGTACCAATGACATATTTCACAGACATAGAACAAACACTTCAAAAATTTATGTGGAATCATAAATGACCCCCAATAGTTGCTGCAATTTTGAGAAAGAAGAGTAAAGTAGGAGGGATCACAATACATGATACTAAACTATATTACAAGGCTACTATAATCAAAACAGCCTGGTACTGGCATAAAAACAGGCACATGGACCAATGGAACAGAACAGAGAGCCCAGAAATAAACCCAAGTCTCTATGGTCAATTAATATTTGATAAAGGGGGCAGTAAAAAAAATGGAGTAAAAATAGCCTCTTCAACAAATGGTGTTGGGAGAACTGGACAGCTACATGCAAAAAAAATGAAACTGGGACACCAACTTAACACCATACACAAAAATAAATTCAAGGTGGATAAAAGACTTAAATATAAAACGTGACACCATTAAAGTCCTAGAGGAGAATATAGGCAGGAAAATCTTAGATATTTCATGCAGAAACTTTTTTACTGATACATCCCCTAGAGCAAGGGACATAAAGGAAAAGGATAAACAAATGGGATCTCATCAAAATAAAAAGCTTCTGCACAGCTAAAGAAAACAGTATTAAAATAAAAAGAGAACCACTGTATGGGGAAACATATTTGCCAATGATACCTCAGACAAGGGTTTAATCTCCAAAATATATAAGGAATTCACATGACTCTACTCTAAAAAGACAAGCAGCCCAATTAAAAAATGGGCAAAGGACTTGAACAGACACTTCTCCAAGGAGGATATACAGAGGATCCAGAAGCGCATGAAAAGATGCTCAGCATCACTAGCTATCAGAGAGATGCAAATTAAAACCACAATGAGATACCACTTCACACCCATCAGAATGGCCATCATAAACAAAGCAACAAACAGCAAGTGTTGGAGAGGTTGTGGAGAAAAGGGGACCCTAGTGCACTGTTGGTGGGATTGCAGACTGGCACAACCACTATGGAAAGCAGTATGGAACTTCCTCAGAAAACTAAAAATGGATCTGCCTTTTGACCCAGAAATTCCATTGCTGGGACTATATCCTAAGAACCCTGAAACACCAATCCAAAAGAACCTATGCACCCCAATGTTCCTAGCAGCACAATTTACAACAGGCAAGTGTTGGAAGCAACCTAGGTGCCTGTCAGTAAATAAATGGATAAAAAATGTATGGTACATTTACATAATGGAATTCTATGCAGCAGAAAGAAGGAAGGAGCTCCTACCCTTTGCAACAGTATGGATGGAGCTGGAAAGTATTATGCTAAATGAAATAAGCCAGGCAGTGAAAGACAAATACCATATGATCTCACCTTTAACAGGAACTTAAACAACAAAACAAAGAAACAAGCAAAATATAGTTAAAGACACTGAAACAGAGGACAGGCTGACAGTGACCAGAGCTGAGCGGGGAGGGAATTTCAGGGAAGAATGGGAAGGGTTTACAGGAACAAATATAAAAGACACATGGACAAAAACTATGGGGAGGGGTGGAAATGGGATGGAGGTGGGAGGTCGACTGGAATGGGAGTAAAGGACAGAAAACTGTACTTGAACAATGATTAAAATAAAATTCAAAAAAGAGAACAATCCCATATAAGTGCATACAGAAAGGAGGAACTGACAGTTTTATGTAGGAATTAAACTAGAATCTCTGGTCTTATAGGCAGCATGTTCAGTCAAAACAATATAACAGTACTGTAGAAAAATTTACCAGAAGTCCTATCACAAATAGAAAGATAGAAAGTGATGTGTGTCTCAGTCTTCAACTCTGAATCTCTGGTCCTTCTACCAAAAACAGGAAACAGCCAGGAGTCATGCCCCATACCAGTGATAAGTATGTGGACTGTAAGTCTTGGGGACAGTCGTGGTGGTAGTGGTACCGTCAGGCAGCATGCGTTTTCTGTTGTTCCCTTCCTCCCTTGCTGTGAAAGTGTATCCATGACTAGTGAGGAAGAGAGCTGATGAGCACAGGAGAGGTAACAGCGACTCAGGGACACTTGCACAGCTCTTCTGCAGGAAGCGTCTTCATCTCTCAAACCAAGGTGTTGTCTCCAGGGCTTTTTTGTTTCTGCAGTTGCCATATCACGGGTGATAGCCAGTCTGCAGCAACAAAGTAAAGAAAGCTCATCGTTTCTCTCTGATCATTCCACAGGTAGTTTTTCTGCTCTTCTTTGAGGTTAGTTAACAGCAAATACTACAGCAAAGTCCTGCACTTAGTCAGCCTGTGTTGCCTACAGTCTGAACTCTGAATATTCAAATACAGCAGACTCATTTGGAATCATGCATATTAAAGGTCATAATATAAACAGAGTTACCTACTTCCTGAGCCTTTTCTTCCTTTTTGGAAGCAGTGGCTTGTCAGGGTGGCTGGGTAGAGCAACAACCTTTGTGGTTTCTGTGGCTTGCTCAAGTTCAGCTGTGCTTTTCTGAATTCAATTAAATATCCATCTCCAAGTTTTCTGATTTTAAATATCCGATGCCAGATTTTTCAATTTTGATTAGTTAAATGTCCAACACCAGGCCACAGCAGTGGCAGCACTGCCACATTGAGCTTCATCTTGGCTATGCTGTTCTGCAGCTTAAAATGAAAAATGACAGAACCTTCTGTGGTTGTAACTGTTCAGTAGCTCTTTAGAAAACATTACCTTTCTCTCCCCATAGCAGGTTTGAGGTGAGTCAGTGGGGAAGGGCAGCTTCAACAATTTCCTGCCAGAATCTCCAGTTCCCTGACTTCTTGTACATCCACCCACCCGTCCTGCAGAGACTGTAGGACTTCAGCTCTGGCCATCTGCTCATCCACCAGGACCACTGAACTTGCAAACACACAGGCACGCACTGTGTGTTGCCCCTCACATCATCCGAGCCCTCGTTGATTCCCGCCAATCCTAAGGGTCCACGGTGTCTTTCTTCACTATTCTCCTCAAGTTCACTCTCCTACTTGCCTCTCTCCCACAGCTGATGATCCTGCTTCCAGTTTTCCTGAAAAAAATTTAAGATTTTTATTGTATTATAGAGCAACCATTTTTAAATTTTGCTTTTAGGGTTTTTTGTTTGTTTGTTTAAGTTGCAAAAGCAACTTGAAAAGTCCTAAAATATTAAGCAAGAACTATGAAATGTTTCTGATCTCTCTCCCTATGTATACTGAACTTCAGTGAATAATTTTCTTAAATATCACGAAGCTCATGGAACATTTGTGCTAGCAATTTCCTTAATAAATCAGCAACTGCCTTCCCTGACATGTGTGACCCCCTGAAACTGGATCTGTCACACAGACTTGCAGAGGTTTTCTGCTGTCCTGATGTGGGTCACACTGGAACAGGTAACAGAGAATGCAGCCCTGACTAAACAGCTCCTCATTCTGAAATTGTTTGCAATCAGCCCAGTCTCTGAGCAGCCTGAATAGCAGCCCTCCTCTACATCCCCCGCCCGCTTTGCTCTGTCCAGCTCCAAAAGCACCAATGGGCCCACCGATGAGCACATTTAAAGACCTCCTTGTTCTGGTTTTCATCATGCGAAGCTAAGTCAGACAACTGTTTTTACTTTTGCTTTCATCAGTTTATATGATGACATTCACTGGTGTGACATAAATTACTTTGTGATTGTCATTCAGCACTTCTAGGGTTTCTTATCTCCGAGGAAGCCACCTTTCTCATGCACCTTATGGCTGCATCTGAAAAGTGTCTACTTGAATATATCATCTTTCCATTTTGCTGGAATTCTAAATTCTCTGCTCATTTTTGTTGAAAGTAGCACAGATTTATTTTATTTTTATATTTGCATAAACTGAAACTTGAATCTAAGTCATTCACTGCTAGTAGCTTTATGTGAGTATAAATAGCATTTAGGTGACTTCTAAATTTTGGCTTTTGGCATCTTCATTAACACATGTAAAGCAAGTCCACAGCAATTTATAAAGCTGTGACTTACAGTGTGCAGAATTTTGTAGAATACTCAAAGTGAGTGGTAATGGATGCCACAATTATTACTGCAGCCTTACCTCAATAGTACATTTGTATTTGCCTTTTAAGATTTTTACATGTAAATATATAGAAATGCAAACATTTTCTTACCTCAAAATCTGGACTAGAAAAGAAATTCATTAAGATTAAAAGCAGTATATGTTTTTCTTAATAATATCTTGGTATTAGAAGAGTCAGTTCTAAGTCAACTGTTAATCAAATCTTGTTAAATAATAGCAGTTTATCATAACTGAAAAAGAAATCATATTGGAATTTTTATCAAATTTTCATGAATTTCAGTGACTCTCTGCTGAATACCTTGCATAATGTTAAAATTATTTTACCCATTTTTCAGATATTGGAAAGGAAGCTTCTATGGGAATAATGCAAAACTAGACAACAGGAATGATATTTTCGCTTTCATTTTCATCAGATTCTTACTTTTTCCTCAAAATAATAAAAACATATTTTTTTCTTGTTTTGTTTATAATTTTTGCTCATTTCCTCTTTATTGTAAACTTTAGCTTTCCTCTGTTAATACTTTTATGTTAGACACTGGTGAAGTAATATTTTCCTACACAGAATGTTTTTAAAAATATGATTCTATTTAGTACGCCAGTTGGTCAAGATGTGTAATGCAAAGACAGAGAAGGATAGGTAACTGTAGATATCTTGTTGAAGCATTTGTTCATTTGGGAAATGTTTATTTAATACTTCAGTGGAAGGTCTTAAGAAAGGTGCTGAAGTTACAATGTGACTAAGGCACAGCCATATTGTAGTTCAAGTAAGCACAAGGTGTCTCAGCCTGTTCTGGCTGCTAGAACAAAATTCCATGTGTTGTAGCTTACACATGACAGAATGTACTTGTCACAGTTCTGGAGGCTGGGAAGTCCAAGATTGAGGTGCTGGCAGCCTGTGTCTAGTGTGTGTAGTTTCCTAGTCTGCTGTCTATTCACCATCACCTCACACTGTGGAAGGGGTGAGGAGTCTCTCCAGGGTCTTTTTCCCAGGGCACTGAACCCACTCACCAGGCTCAGCCCTCGTGACCTAATCACCTCCCCCCAAACCCCTTCTAATACCATCACACTGGATTTCACAATAGGGATCCTAAGGAGGGAAACATCCAGTTCTTCCATAGGAATTCTTCCATAAACATTAAGTGAAAACACATAGCTGATGCCTGTGAAAATGGCCATCAATTTGCAGTCTCTCTTTTGGTCCTCTCCTGCATGCCTGCCAGCTCATCTCTCTGGTAAGACTGCTGGGAGCTCCTTGACTCTTCCAAAGCCTCTGCATATCCTGCCCAGGTACATTTGGTCATAGCTTGCTTATCCTGGTCCATCTGTAGAACTCTTTGACAGACACTCTTTGCTCAGTAGACTGGCTGGGCCACTCTTCTCTCTGAGCACAGCCTGCACTTTGCTGCCACAGGAGTTCCCTCAGGCTCACAGCTCAACCAGATACACCCTAGGTTTCCTCTTTGCCTGTGAAGATTTTACCCATTTCTTGGGGCTTGAATATGTGCTTTTGATGTCCATGTTGACTTTCATTCAGCCCATCCACTCATTTAGGTATCTACTTTCTATATAACATGCCCCAACCTTCTGAAATGCAAGAACAAACAATCCATCAAACTTGAACTCATGTGTATCTTCTACAAAGCCTAGAATTGCTTCCAGTGCTGCTGGAATAGAAAGTGCACAGTATTTAAATATTGAATACTTTCACTTGGGGCACAAAGACTATCTTACAAGAATTTAATTTGTTTTCACTATGAATGCAACTTGGAGTTTGGCAATAAGATACAATCTGTTACATGCTTCAATAGAGGCAACCACAGGGAATTTATAGGAGTGGTACTAGTTCAGGTGAGTCAATAAATAGATGAAAGAATGCATGCCTAGGTGAATGAATGATTAATTTTCATGAGCGGACATTTTGTACTCTGCAGTCCTCCTCGTGAGTAACTCAGGTAATTCTGTGCTGCAGTTACAGTAAGTGTCCTAGTTTCGTCCTTCCCCACATTCACTAATAACACCTGGTGGGTACGATACATTTCTGATGAATTGTCTACACCTGCTTTCTCAGGTACATCATCCTGGCTTTAACCACTGTGGGGCCTGGGGTCTCAAGTTCTGACATTAAAAAGATTAATTTGGGAATTTAAAAAATAATCTTTAAGCATATGATTAATCTAATAATTTATTAAAGACAAGTGAAATGCTTTTAGTGCTTCTGTGATCTATGTTTCATCATTGTACACAATTTTAACACTTTATTAGTTTACTTCCCTTGGTTTTTTACTTATGATGATTTGAAACAAACTCATTTCTAGGGTTTTTTTTTTTTTCAGAAGAACCTCAGCAGACTTTTATACTCTTTTTACAAAAACAGTCTTTTTTAGACTTTTTTTGTTTTACAATCTTTCATTAAAAATAATTTTTCCTATTCTGCTCCCTTTATTTTGCCTTCTAACCACAGAAACCGAGGAGGCTGCCCATGGTGCGCTGACACCCTGACCCAGCAGCTGCAGTGGGCCAGGCCCTCTGCTGGCACCGCTGGATTCACTCCTATGTGGTCTGGTCACCGGGGATCCTTGTGCTGTGAAAGGTCAGGGAACTTCAGGTTGGACATCATGTCTGCTTGATACCTTCCAGCAGAAGTTCAGTAGCGACTGCTCAAAAAATTGTCATGTGACAAAAAGGAACACTGTCATATAACAAACTACAGTTGAGCTTAGACTTGTTTTCCTTTGTTGTTGTTGCCATTTCATGTTAGATCCCTGTGAGTTCAAACTCATAAAAGACACCATCATCTTTTATTTGTCTGATGTCGTCATTCAACAAATAGGTCTTGAGCACATGGTATGTGATGTGCCAGGTCTTTTCCCTCAGGTTCTAGGGTGTGGAAACAAATAACCATAATTAGTATCTTTGAACAAAAATGAATGAAGGAGGGGGTTGAGGATGACCAAGGTAGGGAAGTGTGTTTTACACAGAATGTCCGCAGAGACTCTCTAAGGACACGCACTTAAGCAGGGACCTCACTGGAGCGAATGCAGAGAGTGCCTTGCAGACAGCCCGACAGCGGAGGCACAGACTTTCAGGAAGCCTCCCAGGGAGCAGTGGCAGCCAGGGCCCAGCCCTTAGGCTCCTTCCAGGGCTCAGGGAACAGAAAAGGAGCCAGTGTGGCTAGAGCAAAGCTGTCAGTGCAGAGCGGTACAGAGGAGATCAGAGACGATGTGTGCAGTGATACCATGTAGTATCTGCCGGCCAAGGTGAGGGTTTTGTTTGCATTTTGGTCTGCATGAAACAAAAAGCTATATGAGGAACCTGAGCCCAGGAGTGACACGTGATCTGATATGCATTTTATTTTATTTATTTTTTTTGACAAAATATTTTTTCTTAATCATTGTTCAAATACAGTTTTCTCCTTTTTACTCCCAATCCAGTCCCCCCTCCCACCCCTCCCCACTTCCCTCCCATTACCACCCTCCCCTTAGTTTATGACCATGTGTCCTTCAAGTTTGTTCCTGTGAACCTTTCCCACTGTCCCCTTAAATTCCCTCTACTCTCTTCTGTGGGCACTGTCAGCCTGGCCTCTATTTCAGTATCTTTGGTTATATTTTGCTTGTTTCTTTGTGTTGTTATTTAGGTTCCTGTTAAAGGTGAGATCATATGGTATTTGTCTTTCACTGCCAGGCTTGTTTCGCTTAGCATAATGTTTTCCAGCTCCATCCGTGCTGTTGCAAAGGGTAGGAGCTCCTTCTTTCTTTCTGCTGCATAGAATTCCATTGTGTAAATGTACCATAGTTTTCTGATCCATTCATTTACTGATGGGCATCTTGGTTGCTTCCAGCATCTAGCTATTCTAAATTGTGCTGCTAGGAACATTGGGATGCATAGGTTCTTTTGAATTGGTGTTTTAGTATTCTTAGGATAGAGTGCCAGCAATGGAATTGCAGGGTCAAAAGGCAGATGCATTTTTAGTTTTCTGAGGAAGTTCCATACTGCTTTCCATAGTGGTTGTACCAGTCTGCAGTCCAACCAACAGTGCAGTAGGGATCCCTTTTCTCCACATCCTCTCCAACACTTGTTGTTTGTTGCTTTGTTTATGATGGCCATTCTGTCTGGTGTGAAGTGGTATCTCATTGTGGTTTTAATTTGCCTCTCTGATAGCTAGCGATATTGAACATCGTTTCATGTGTCTTTGGATTTTCTGTATGTCCTCCTTGGAGAAGTGTCTGTTCAAGTCCTTTGCCCACTTTTTAATTGGATTCCTTGTCTTCTTAGAGTGCAGTCTTGTAAATTCTTTATATATTTTGGAGATTAAACCCTTGTCTGAGGTATCATTGGCAAATATGTTTTCTCATACAGTTGGTTCTCTTTTAATTTTGATACTGTTTTCTTTGGCTGTGCAGAAGCTTTTAATTTTGATGAGGTCCCATTTGTTTCTTCTTTCCTTTATGTCCCTTGCTCTCGGGGACAAGTCAGTAAAAAAGTTTCTTCGTGAAATATCTGAGATTTTCCTACCTACGTTCTCCTCTAGGACTTTAATGGTGTCACGTTTTATATTTAAGTCTTTTATCCACCTTGAATTTATTTTTGTATAAGGTGTAAGTTGGTGCTCAAGTTTCATTTTTTTGCACGTGGCTGTCCAGTTCTCCCAACACCATTTGTTGAAGAGGCTATTTTTACTCCATTTTATGTTGCTGCCTCCTTTGTCAAATATTAATTGACCATAGAGACTTGGGCTCTCTGTTCTGTTCCATTGGTCTATGTGCCTGTTTTTATGCCAGTACCAGGCTGTTTTGATTACAGTGGCCTTGTAGTATAGTTTAGTGTCAGGTATTGTGATCCCTCCTACTTTACTCTTCTTTCTCAAAATTGCAGCAGCTATTCAGGGTCGTTTATAATTCTATATAAATTTTTGAAGTGTTTGCTCTATGTCTGTGAAATATGCCATTGGTACTTTAATAGGAATTGCATTGAATGTGTAAATTGCTTTGGGTAGTATGGACATTTTGATGATATTAATTCTTCCAATCCATGAACATGGTATATGTTTCCATTTGTTTGTGTCTTCCTTGATTTCTTTCTCAGTGTTGTGTAGTTTTCTGAATACAGGTCTTTTAAATCTTTGGTTAGGTTTATTCCTACGTATTTTATTTTTCTTGTTGCTATATCAAATGGGATTTTTTCCTTGATCTCTGCTTCTGCTGTTTCATTGTTGGTGTACAGAAATGCCTTTGATTTCTGGATATTGACTTTGTATCCTGCTGTTTTGCCAAATTCATTTATTAGGTCAAGAAGTTTTTTTATAGAGTCTATAGGATATTCCATGTATACTATCATGTCATCTGCAAACAGTGACAGTTTTGTTTCCTCCTTTCCAGTTTGGATGCCTTTTATTTCTTTTTCTTGTCTGATTGCTGTGGCTAAAACTTCCAGCACTATATTGAATAGAAGTGGTGAAAGTGGACAGCCTTGTCTTGTTCCTGATCTTAGTGGAAAAGATTTTAATTTTTTCCCATTGAATATGATGTTGGCTGTAGGTCTCTCATGTATGGCCTTTATTATGTTGAGGAATGCTCCCTCTATTCCCACTTTGCTGAGTGTTTTTATCATGAATGGGTGCTGTACCTTATCAAATGCTTTTTCTGCATCAATTGATATGATCATGTGGTTTTTGTTTTTGCTTTTGTTTAAGTGATGTATTACTTTTACTGACTTGCGAATATTGAACCATCCTTGCATCCCTGGAATGAATCCCACTTGGTCATGGTGTATGATCTTTTTAATGTGTTGTTGGATGCGGTTTGACAGTATTTTGTTGAGGATTTTAGCGTCGATGTTCATCAGTGATATTGGCCTGAAGTTTTCTTTCTTTGTTGTGTCTTTATTTGGTTTTGGAATTAGGATTTTGTTGGCCTCATAAAAAGAGTTTGGGAGACTCCCAAACTTTTTTTGGATTTGGATCTTTTTGGATTTTTTGGAATAGTCTGTGAAGGATAGGAGTTAGCTCTTCCTTAAATGCTTTGTAGAATTCTCCTGTGAAACCATCTGATCCCGGGCTTTTGTGTGTTGGGAGTTTTTTGATTACTGCTTCAATTTCTTTTGTTGTTATTGGTCTGTTCAGGCTTTCTGCTTCTTTTTCATTGAGTTGTGGAAGATTGTATTTTTCTAGAAAGTTGTCCATTTCATCTAGGTTTTCAAAATTTTTGGCATACAGTTCTTTGTAGTAATTTCTTACAATCCTTTGTATGTCTGTGGTATCTGTTGTAATCTCTCCTCTTTCGTTTTTGATTGTGTTTATTTGGGTCTTCTCTCTTTGTTTCTTGATGAGTCTGCTTAAAAGCTTGTTGATTTTGTTTATCTTTTCAAAGAACCAGCTCTTGGATTCATTGATCCTTAGAATTGTGCTTTTAGTCTCTATGTCATTTAATTCTGCTCTGATCTTGGTTATTTCCTTCCTTCTGCTTTCTCTGGGCTGCCTTTGTTGTTGTTCCTCGAGTTCTTGTTGATGTAGGGTTAGGTTGTTTGTTTGGAATGTTTCTAACCTTTTTAGGTGGGCCTGTATCGCTCTGAACTTTCCTCTCAGGACTGCCTTTGCTGTGTTCCATAAGTTTTGGGTTGTTGTGAGTTTGTTTTCATTTGTTTCCAGAAACCTTTTGATTTCTTCCCTAATATCATTCTTGACCCATTCCTTGTTTAATAGCATGCTATTTAATCTCCATGATTTTGAGTGTTTTTGGTTTTTTTCCTTGGGGTTGGTTTCTAGCTTCAGTCCCTTGTGGTCTGAAAAAATGCTTGGTATGATTTCAATTTTCTTGAAATTTTTGAGGCTTGTTTTGTGTCCTATCATGTGGTCTATCTTTGAGAATGTTCCATGTACATTTGAAAAGAGTATATATTTAGCTTCTTTTGGATGGAGGGCTCTGTATATATATCAGTAAAGCCCTTTTCATCAAGGATACTGTTCAATGCCACAATATCTTTGTTGATATTTTGTTTGGAAGATCTGTCCATTTTTGATAGTGGGGTGTTAAAATCTCCCATTATAATTGTGTTGCTGTCCATATCTTTCCTGAAGTCCTCTAAGATCTTCTCTATGTATTTGGGTGCTCCTATGTTCGGTGCATATACATTTACAATATTTATGTCTTCTTGATGGATTCTTCCCTTGAGTATTATGAAGTGACCTTCTGGGTCTCTCTTTATGGACCTTTTTTGGAAGTCTATTTTGTCTGATATGAGTATTGCTACCCCGGCTTTTTTTTTCCTGTCCATTTGCTTGGAAGATTTGTTTCCAGCCATTCACTTTCAGCCTGTGCAGGCCTTTTATCCTGAGGTGAGTCTCTTGTAGACAGCAGATATGTGGGTCATTTTTTCTTATCCATTCAGCTATTCTATGTCTTTTGATTGGAGCATTTAATCCATTTACATTTAAGGTTATTATTGATAGGTACTTATTCATTGTCTTTTATGTATGTGTGTTCCTCTCTCTCTCTCTCTTTTCCTTCCCTTCCTTAAAGCAGTCCTTTTAGAATCTCTTGCAGAGCTGGTTTGGTGGAGGTGTATTCTTTTAGACTTCTTTTGTCTGGGAAGCTTCTTATTTGGCCTTCTGTCTTGATTGAGAGCCTTGCTGGTTTTAGTAGCCTTGGTTGTAGACCTCTGGTTCTCATTACCTGGAGTATTTCTTGCCATTCTCTTCTGGCTTGAAGTGTTTCCATTGAGAAGTCAGCTGTTAGCCTTATTGGGGCTCCCTTGTATGTTACTTCCTTTTTCTCCCTTGCTGCCTTTAAGATTCTCTCTTTGTCTTGAAATTTTGCCATTTTAATTATGATGTGCCTTGAGGTGGGCCTCTTTGGGTTCCTCTTGATTGGGACTCTCTGTGTTTCCTGGATTTGTGTGACTTTTCTCTCATCAAATTAGGGAAGTTCTCCTTCATTACTTGTTCAAGTAGGTTTTCTATCCCTTGCTCTTCTTCTCCTCCTTCTGGTATCCCTATTATACGGATATTATTATGTTTCATATTGTCTTGCATTTCTCTTAATCCCTCTTCATTCTTTCTGAGCTTCTTTTCCTTTTCTTGCTCTTTCTGGATGTTGTTTTCTACTTTGTCCTCCAGCTCGCTAATCCGATCTTCTGCTTCATCGATCCTGCTTTTCATTCCTTCTACTGTGTTCTTCAGTTCAGAAATTGTATTCTTCATTTCCTCTTGACCTTTGTTGAGAGTTTCTGTTTCCTTTGTCATGTTTATATAGTTTGCAGTGAGATTGATGTAGTTTCCCTCTAATTTCTGAAAGCTCATTGTGAGTTCATTGAACTTCCTGGTAATCATTGTTTTCAACTCACTATCTGATAGTTGAGTTGCCTCTATTTCATTTAGCATTTTTCCTGAGGCTTCCTCATTTCCCTTCAAGTGGGGGTTGTTTCTTTGTTTTCTCATTGTTTGTGGGTTTCTTTTTTTTTCTTCTTGTTTGTTAGTTTGATCTGTTCTGATTCCCTGTAATTATGGTGTGAACTTCTGTGGTAGAATATTTGTGAGATTCAGTGGTGCAATCTCCTTCATGTATCCTGGTGTTCACAGCTTCCCCCTACTTTCTTGTTGGTTTCTAACTGGCCAGACCAGTTTTTCTGATCTTGCTGGCTTCAGCTGGCTGAGGAACCTTTGAAATGCTTCTCTCTCTCCCAACCAGATCTCAGCAAGTCTGTCAGGTACCCTGGGTGCTCCCAAGCACACTGGCTCTCTGGATGTCACTTCCATGTTCTTCCGGACTCCAGGGTCCGTCTGGTTTTTCAGTGATCTCAATAATTTTTGATGTCCTGCTTTCAGAAGTGATTCGGTAACCTAGTCCACCTGCTCTGTTTCTCCACCAATTCACGAGTTTCCCTGCTCTTCACAGAAGCCGAGAAAAATGCTGCCTAGAGTAAAGCCACCATCTTCTGTCCCCCTGATATGCATTTTAAAAGATTGTTTTACCTACTGATTGTACTGGCTTTCTTATTTATTTATTTATTTAAATTGTTGTTCGAATATAGTTTTCTCTCTTTTACTCCCATCCCAGCACACCCCCCAGCCCTCTCCACCTCTCTCCCATTTCCACTCCCCCCTAGTTTTTGTCCATGTGTCTTTTATACTTGTTCCTATAAACCCTTCTCCTTTTCCCCTCAAATTTCCTCCCCTCTCTTCTCTGGCCACTGTCAACCTGTTCTCTATTTGGTTAGTGTCTTTGGTTATATTTTGCTCGTTTGTTTTTTTTTGTTGTTTAGGTTCCTGTTAAAAGTGACATCATATGGTATTTGTCTTTCACTGCCTGGCTTATTTCATTTAGCATAATGCTTTCCAGTTCCATCCTAAGAACCCTGAAATACCAATCCAAAATAACCTATGCACCCCAATGTTCCTAGCAGCACAATTTACAATAGCCAAATGTTGGGAGCAACTTAGGTGCCTATCAGTAAATGAATGGATAAAAAAAGTATGGTACATTTACACAATGGAATTCTATGCAGCAGAGAGAAAGAAGGAGCTCCTACCTTTTGTAGTGATTTCCTTAACTCTGTGTAACAAATTACTGTAAGTTTAGTGGCTTAACACAGCATTTGTTGATTGTGTCACAGTTTCCATGGGTCCAGAGTTGGAGAGGAGGGACCATTCAGCTGGGTTCCCTGCTCAGCATCTTGTAAATATGAAATCAAGATGCCTTTTGAAGTGCAGGGTCTGGTCCAAGCTTCTGCACCTTGTTGGCAGTTCGCTTCCTGTGGTTGAAAGATTGAGGAATGGGCCCTCAATTTTTGTTTGTTTTTTGTTCATTTTTGTCATCCTAATTATTTTTTACAGTGATAGAAAAATTCATAACATAAAATTTATCATCTTAACCATTTGTTTAACCCACAGGTCAGTGGTGTTAAGTATATTCCTATTGCTGTAAACATCTTTAACATGTTTTCATTTTGCAGATCTGAAACTGTACCCATTAAACAACTTCCTTTTTCTCCCTCTTCCCATCTCCTGGTAACCACCATCCTGCTGTCTGACTTTGATGCCTGTATATATACATCATGTGAGTGGGATCACACAGTATGTGACTCTTTGCGACTGGCTCATTGTTTGTTTATTTTGCTGGCTGTCAGCCTGGCGCTGACCTGTAGAGGAAGCTGACCTGGGAGAAACGGTGGACTCTCGTCTCAAAGACCTTCTTTCCTTCCTGCTCAAGCCACAGTTCTTACAGAAATAGGGAGGGGAGGGCTTTCTATCTCTATCCAATCATCCTGCTAGCTTTTGGCATGTTTGCGCCCTGTCCATTTATCTCTCTAGCCTTCTGCATGCTCAGTGTAAGAACTGCCCCCTGTACCATGTGGCCAATGGAGGTGACTCCCGGTACTCCCCAATTGTCTAAGGTAACTGTTGGAAAATAGGCAAAATATTTGCATTTTGTTTGTGACTTTAATATGTTTAGATCAGTTTCATTTAATTTTCAATTGAATACTGTATTATGAACTGGATAGAAACTATACATAGAAGAAACTCATAGAGCATAGAATTGGAAGTTTAGACATTTTTAAAATGTGTACAAAAAATAAAATAACCAAAATCTTCACATCATGTTCTCCTATAACAATAATGAGGCCTCCATTAGAAGATGTGATAAATAAAATGGAATATATACTTAATGTAATTTAATAACTTTATTATTGGTTAATCACTTAGTGAATCAGGATGTTCTTCTCTTGGGCATTATTTTGAAAACATAATCAAAGTTTATTTTTTAAAATATATTTTATTGATTATACTATTACAGTTATCCCAGTTTTTCCCCTTTTGCCCTCAGCTTGGCAGCCTCCTGGTGTTTGTTTCTGTGTATTCCCATTCCCTCTAGCAATCCTTCCATTAGTTCATGTCTATGGGTCAAGCATATAAGCTCCTTGGCTACTACATTTCATATACTGTTGTTAACATTCCCCTGTCTATTCTGTACCTGCCAATTTGTGCTTCTTAATGCCTGAAACTTTTCCCCATTCTCCTCCTTCCACATGCCTATGATTCTGTTCCTGTTCTGCTTGTTTGCTTAGTTTGTTATTTCAATTCAATTATTGATAGTTGTGAATTTGTTGTCATTTTAATTTTCATAATTTTGATCTTCTTCTTCCTCTTAAATAAGTCCCTTTAGCATTTTTTATTATAATGGCTTGGTGATGATGAGATCCTTTAGCTTTACCTTGTCTGGGAAGCACTTTATCTGTTCTTGCATTCTAAATGAGAGCTTTGCTGGATAGAGTAATCTAGGTTGTAGGCCCTTGCTTTTCATCACTTTGAATACTTCTTGCCAGCCCCTTGTTGCCTATAAGGTTTCTTTTGAGAAATCAGCTAATAGTCTTATGGGAACTCTTTTGTAGGTAACTCTCTGCTTTTCTCTTGCTGCTTTTAAGATTCTCTCATTATCTTTAACCTTTGGCATTTTAATTATGATGTATCTTGGTATGGTTCTCTTTGGGTCCAATTTGTTTGGGACTCTCTGCACTTCCTGGACTTATATGTCTGTTTCCTTCTCCAAATTAAGGAAGTTTCCTTTCATTTTTTTCAAATTATTTTTCAATTTCGTCTTCTTTCTCTTCTCCTCTGGTACCCCTATGATTGGGATGCTGGTACATTTAAAGTTCTCCTAGAGGTTCCTAAGCCTTTCCTCATTTCTTTAAATTCTTATTTTTTCTCTCTGGCCCAGTTGAATGTTTATTTTTTCCTTTTGTTCCAAATTGTTGATTTAAATCCCAGCTTCCTTCCCTTCACTGTTGCTTCCCTTTATATTTTCCTTTATTTCACTTTGTGTAACCTTCATTATTTCTCCTCCCCCTCCTCCTCCTCCTTCTTCTTCACTATACTCAATGAATTCTCTGAGCATCCTTATCACCAGTGTTTTGAGCTCTGCATCTGTTAGGTTGTCTATCTCTGTTTCATTGAGTTCTTTTGGGGGATTCTTGTCTTGTTCTTTCATTTGGGCCATATTTCTTTGCCTTCTCAGCTTGGCAGCCTCCTGGTGTTTGTTTCTGTGTATTAGATACACCTGCCTTTACTCCCTGTCTTAGTAGCATGGCTTGTGTAGCAAAGATACCAGTAAATTCTGTGGTGCAGAGCCTTAGGTAATTGCCAGGTCAGGGCAACCTGCTTCATTGTTCTATGACTTCATTTATGGGGTGGGGCCTTAGAGGAGACAATGTGGTTGCCTGGCCTCCAGAGGTCTGCCCAGTGCTCACCCATTTCCAGTCACTTCACCCACTTTCTGTATGCAACTGGTGCCCCTGCAGCTGCTGCTCTTGTGTTTGCATATGTTCTAAGTCCATGTGGGCTCTTTGAGCAGCAAAAATTTGGCAGTTTCTTCTGTTGCCCCACCCCCACTGGTCTTTACAGTCAGAGGTAATGGGGGTTTATCTTCCTGGTTCTGGAAACCTGAGATGTTCAGTTGCCTGGGGCTGTGACTGCTCAATCTCAGTGTATCTCTCCTGTTTTTTATGTACCACACATGAATGTGGGACTGTTTGTGTTGCTGCTGCTGCTGCTGCTGCTTGTCCACTATACACCTCTTCTCTACCCCATCTCAAGGAACCTGTCGCTCCTACCTGTCTAGTTGAATGTGGCTTCTTAAATCATTGGTTGTCAGACTTCCATACTGCTTGATTTTCTGACAGTTCTGGTGTTATTTGTTTTTGAGATCTGATCGTAATTTCTTCTATGGTTGCCTGAGGAAACAAAGCATGTGTACCAATGCCTTCACCTTCATTGGAAGCAACCACACTTTTGGCTTTTAAAGTACAGTGTGAAATCTTGAGCAGATTACTCTTTGTGATTCAGGTTTCTTACCTGTAAAATCGGGATTACAATGATGTCACCTTCCCAGGATTGTGTGAGGATCTAATGTTTCATACATGTGAATTACTTGGTGTAATGCATGGCATGTGTAAGTGATAAACAGATGTTAACCATTATTGTGATTGTGTTGTTATTTTTATTACTTTTTATTAATGACAGTTTACATATCTACTCGTCTGGCCATCATGCTAGTTTCAGTTCATAATGCCAACAGTGGGTTTTGCCTTAGGAACAAAAATTACTGAGGTCTTGTTGAGAGACATTAAGACCTTGCATTAAGTGAATCAATTATCTCAAGATAGCTCTTGAAATCCAGTCAGATAATCTCTGCCTTGGAACCCCAACCAGGAGAATTTAGGGTTCTAAAAGTTGTTACTCAGGACTCAAACATGAGCTGGCTAATGCTCCTTCCCTGGAAATGGGTATTCTGCCTTCCTCTCACAGCCTGGGACAGAGGGTCTGGACTGGATGGAGCCTGAGATGCTGCCTGGAGGGGTCAGAGGTGGGGCAGAAGCAGCAGTCCAGTGAGGGTAGACATGGGCTGGAAGTGAGAAGGTGGAGGGCACTCCCGGGAGAGGACTTTCTTTTACTCCTCTGTTTCTCCCTCCTCACCCTGACCCTTCACTGTCATCACATGCTTCAGGGAGGCAGAGCTTTGAGCAGCAGCCATCTCAGGACACCAAACACACAGAGCAGGTGGCCTGCCTGGGTATCTTCCACTCTAAGGGTCCCACAGTGTTTAGGGTCAGTTTATCAAATAAATAATTTTCTTAAGGCACCTTATATACAAGAAGATTCCGTTGAAATTATAATTCTGATTTTTAGTCATTTAGATGTAATTTTATTGTGCCTTTGTATTTTTTTGCAGTGGAAATTATGTCACTGATGACTACTGTCTTGGTGGAGGGACTTCAGAAATGGTGTTCAAGACAAACAAGAGAACCTTCCATGGAGAAATGTGGCATGTGATGGATCAGAACATAGTTGTGAAGGACAAAGTTCCTCCTTGAGATAAGTTACTACTTGGTTCCACTGGTTACTACTTGTTTTTATTAATTACTGATATTTTGTTTATTTTGGGGGTTGGCCAAAAAGTTTGTTTGTTTTTTTTCTGTACAGTGACTCTAGTAGTGCTTGTCTTTAGCTTCATTCAAAACAAGTTTGTTAGATTGTATTGTGACACGTGTCATATCAGTGTACATTTAAAAAAACAAAATTGGTGATTTTTTATGCAGCCATTTTAATATTGAAGATGGAAAAATATGCAGCAATTTTTGGCATGTTATGCTTTATCATTTCAAGAATGATAAAGACTCAACTAAAATGCAAAAAAATGATTTCTGTAGTATATGGGAAAGGTGCTGTGACTGATGGAACATATCAAAAGTGGTTTGTGAAGTTTCTTGATACCATTGACATTTTGGCCAAATAAGTCTTTGCTGTGTGGTTGGTTTATGCATTGGAACATGTTTAGCAGCACCCCTGGCCTCTACACACTAGAAGCCAAATAGCAGGAGATAGCTGACATACTCAGAATATCCAAATCAATAAAGTTATTGGTGAAAATGGAAAGTGTGTCTTTTAGTTTATGGAAAAGCTAAACAGATTTTTTTGCCAACCCAATAATTATTTACTTTTATTTTTAACTAGTTGCTTTTAGAGAGGCAGGGTGGAGAGATAAACATTGATTTGTTATCCACTTATTTATGCAATCATTGGTTGCTTCTTGTATGTGCCCTGAGTGGGGACCAAACCTACAACCTCAGCATATTGGGATGATACTCTAACCAGCTGAGCTACCTGGCCAGGGCCATTGAGATTTTATTTAGCATATAATTTTATTAATTTGTTATCAAATTTTATAATTTATAGTTTTATTTTGTTAATATCTGTTTTCTTCACTAGACTAAGCTCAATAACATCCAAATTTGATTTTCCCTTTCCTGGTAACCCCGAGTATCACAGTATAGATGATCAATAAATGTCAAAGAGTAAATGAATGACTGCAATTTTTTCTGTATCCCATTAGAAAATAAAAGGGAAATTTTTTTAATCCATATACTAGAGAATCAAAGAAATATAAATTAAAATCAGAAAATTTTTCAGCTTTAAAATTTGCCAAATAAATATAATTATAATAAATAGTGAGTGGGGAATAAAATAAACATTTTCAAACATGTTTGGAGAGAGTATAAATTGGTAGATTTTCTGGGAAAGTTTTTATCAAGAACTTTAAATATTTAATTCTCAATATTAACCATTTTTTAATTTGTAGCAATTTAGTCTAAAAAAACAAAGACATGCTAAAAATGTGGAATAATTTATTTATACTAATAAAGTTGAAATAAAAGGAAACAATTACATGCACTTTGGTGGAATATTATATATATTATAAAAATCATGTTTTGAGTGACTTACACAAAAAGGTTCATCATATTAATGCTTCTTTTAAAAAGATATTAATGCTTTTATAAAACAATATAATAAGTATATATGGTATTATTATTTCAGTTTTATAAAACCTGAAAACTAATTAGTGACTGAGAGTACAGAGACCCAGTCAAATAGAGTAGATTTCAATACTGACTTCACCATATAGCTACTAGTTAAAGACATGACATTGTACAAATTATTTAATTTACCTAAGTTTTCATTTTTCTTCTTTAAAATTGACACAATAGTAGTAGTACCTGCATTATGAAGTTATTGTGAAGATTAAATGAGAAAATGAATTATTACTCATGTAAAATAATTGAGGGAAATCAAGAGAACATTAACAGTGATTTTTTCTTTGTGATGGCATGTGGGTGCCTTTCTCCTTTAAAATTCTATATAATATTTTCTAAAGTACTTATAATGAATCTGTTAGTTCATAAGCCAAAACTGATATTGATAATAAAAATAAGAATAGAGTAAATTATCTCTTAAAGGACTGAAAAACATTTTTAATGTGGATAAGCATAATCAAATTTATAGCTTATAATTTACTTTTTAATATATTAAATATCTTTAAAGAAAGCACATTTATCAAATTTATTTTTTCAAAGGAATAAAAGTCATCATTTAACACATATATTCTCACTTCTGAGAGTTTAGCTCTCTCATAATATCACTTATTTAGAACAAAGATGAAAATCAAGAAAAATCCTACCAACAACATAATCCCTGAACCAGGTGAACCAGCAGAGCAAATGGTACAGAACCTGTGCCCCTAACTCCATTTACAAGTCTTCTCTCGGTGTCCTTGCTGGTTTGTGGCTTGTTTGTGGGAACTCTCCATGTCACTGTGCAAACAGGGAACCAAGGGACATCCTAGCCTTGTTTTTTTTCTTCTCTTCCACGTCCTACAACCAAGTCTTCTCCATTCTGTGCCTAAATGATGTGAGAAGTCAGAGAAAAATTCAAACCACTCGTGTTTCTCACTTGGCTTATTGAATGTTTCTGAACTGGTCTGCTCCTCTCAATTCTAAATCTCCTCCATGTGACTCACCCCCATTCCCCTATCCTGCCCACCCCCACACCCATTAGCTGAAATGCATTATCTGGAGTTGCCATTGCTCTGGAGAACAAACTGCAGTGTCACCTGGTAATCTTGAAGTGGTCATTTCAGTTCTAGGTGTGTCTGACTTGTGTTTCCTTCCTAGTTGTAGGATGGTAAATGACAGTAAATGCAGTTGTGTTTACATACAATTCATGAAATATTTTTTAAATGTGCACAATATAGTATTATACAGCTGGTAGAATTTTTGAGATAGAATTAATTGAATTGCTAAATTACTATATTGTCTCTTTGCTGACTTTTGTGAAGCCTTTGTATATTGTTACATTCATAGGTGCACATCTCCTGCTTTGATATGGACCAATTTTCAAGTTTTAAGGAAGCAATTAAAAGAAAAGGGAAAAGAAGAGCTTTATTCATTCTATTTGAGGTAATCATTATACATGGATTTAACACAAACCTAATTCCTTTTTTAAGCACATGAAGTATTGATGTGAAGTATCAAAATGTATTTTGCAACTGATAGTAGGGCTCACAAGTAGAATGATAACTGGGTGTTGTTTTCAAAGAGAACAGCCCCTTGGCTGGGAAGATGAAAGGAGACTCTCGTGTTCATTTACTGGGCACCTCACTTCCAGCTGGAGCAAACTGTTCCGAGTGCACTGACTTGCCGGTGTGTAGATGCAGAGCATCTCAGTGATGTAGCAATGGCTTTGAATTGAGACATTTTAAAATGTACTTTTCTTGGTGGAAATTTTACAAGATCTAAGAGATTTCTACTGTATTTGTTTTTACCTTGCTGTGGGAAAAAAGTGAGCATTTGGAGGACATTTGAATACTTAAAATAGAAATCTTTATTTTTTACTGAATAGTTCATTAAATATTGTATCCCAACCTGTCACTAACAGGTTGGAATAGAAGAAATTTTGGATTACAAAGAAATTATTTATGGAGTTGGGAATGTTAGTCGTTTCAGCAAGTAAGCCGTTTGGAGAAATGTTCTTCCACATTTGGATGCATATGAATTTTTAGACTGTTACAAAAATTAATTATTCCAAAAAAAGAAAAGAACAATCTCTTAATTTTTACACTTGGAAGTTTATATATTTTACACTAAAGAACAACTTATCCATAAACTTTTGTCACATAAAAATAATAAAACATTAATGTATGTAGGAAGTAGAAGTTTTCTGATTTTATTCTTGAAAATAATCTAATTACATCATGCAATTAGTTACATCATACATTTATCTCTGCATTGTACATTTGTTAAAGACTCTTAATTCATCATTTAAAACCAGTTAATTTTCTAAAAAGCATCCTTTAAGGTGAAAGGGGGAGTTTCACTAAAGTTAAAATTTATTCCCTGGTAGTTTCCTTGATAAATCCTTTGCTGGACCAGTAAGACAAGATTTTTGGATGACGGTAATTGCTTACACACACGGAGATGCAAAACACTTTGATAATGTTCTCACTGCGATCTCATGGCT